>NC_063212.1:6719960-6844999 GCF_017589495.1 Alosa alosa
TGAATAATGCAAATACTAGCTTTAACTCTCTGGTAACTTCAGGCATGGAAATCATCCTTGCTTCAAGCCCTGATAATTTAATAATCTTATTTATATCGATAAACATAGTGTTTCATGGTAATTATGGTGTTTAATATTGTGCCTTTCCTTATATTTCCAAGAGTTTCACCATCACAAAGCTCTGTTACATTATTAGTGTGTTGAGCACTACAGGGTACTTGCTTATTCCATGGAACAGTTGCTTCCATTTTTCCATTAAAGAAGAAATCCGGCCGATTTTTTTCATGGATCTTGATGGCTAGACGTCACAGAGTACTGTCGATAGGAAAAATAACGACCAATATCGGTGCTACCGAACTGGAGTAGCTGCAGCTAATAGCCAGTACTTCCATTGAGCTACAATGCTAGGTCTGGGGGCATCATCTAAAAGTGCCTTTTTCCTATCGACAGTACTTGGCGGCGTCTAGCGATCAAGATCATGTAAAAATCGTCCGGATTTCTCCTTTAAGTGAATGCATGCGGACACCCCCAGTCACCGATGCCCCAGTGTGCTTGTTCAGATCTGCATAAGAATCTTGTGTAATTGTCTCATTGAATGGCATGGTGCATATCTCCATGGCATCTCACCTGTCCCCCCCAGCCATCTGAGTGAAAGGAGTGTGTACCAACGTTCACAGTGTACAACGTTCAACCTCTGGAACATATTCTCTCTGGCTCCCCCTCTTTTACAACTCAACAGCCACACTATCAGCTTATCAAGTCAAGTCAAGTCAAGTGTGAGCCTGAGGAGAGTTATCAAACATCGGCCAGAGAATTCTCCTGTCACCCAAGTCACCGTGAAACTAGTTCATAAAAGATTGGTCAAGGAGACAAAGGTAGACAAAGGAAGTGTGAGTCCTGAAGAGGATTACCGTTACAGTACATGCAGGGCAATGGCCTGATAACCGGTCCATTAGCACGCACAGTTATGTACAGTATTTATGACTCTTTTTGGTTCAAACCAGTCTTTTCTACATAGCAATAGCAACCTATTGCTCCATCTCCTATCTCTCTCTCAACCTTTCTTGAACACGCCGGATAGCTATTTTTATATTTCTATGTACTCACTGAACCAACCAGTACTGCCTGGAAATTGATGATTTAGCTGTTTGCATCTTTCTTACCTGATGAGCCACAGGAACAACAAAGTTGTCATATATAATAGATATATAATGTTAGAATAATATATTAATATAAACACAATTTAGTTTATAATAAACACATTATTTGAGCTTAACCCCCGACCCCCCTCTCCTCAGGCTCACACCATGTACCAGGTGGGTCTGATGGAGACGGACCAGCACATCGAGTACTTCTGGACGGCTCTGGAGATGTTCACCCAGGAGGAGCTGTGCAAGTTCATCAAGTTTGCCTGCAACCAGGAGCGCATCCCCTTCACCTGCCCTTGCAAGGACGGCGGCCCTGACACTGCCCACGTGCCCCCCTACCCCATGAAAATCGCCCCTCCTGATGGTGCCGTCGGTGAGTCTGTGTGTGTGTTTGTGTGAGAGAGAGAGATTAAGAGCAAGTACATGTGTATCTCTGTGTGTCTGCCTATCTGGGGCTTATGGGGTTTTAGCTAGCTTGACTCTCCAGTTATACAGTATCTGAGTGGCAAGTGATTGGGATAGTTTTATGTGTGTATATATTTAAATATGTTCCATCCATAATGCATACTCGTCCTTACACACACACACACACACACACACACACACACACACACACACACACACACACACAGCCCTATTCGGCACTATCTCGTCCCATTGCACGTTTTGTGCTCTCCTCCACTATCAGCTGGTAAGAACACCCGCTGCAGTGTCATCACACAGCTCAAAGTGTCCCTCGTTTTAGCAGTTAGCTATCTCCACCACAGAGCCTCGTATTGTACTTTAAAGGAGATGTGAGTTTTTCCTTTCAAGGAAGGAAATCTTGAGACTGTTTATCAGCTGTGCGGTGCACTGCAGTAACATGCAGACTAAGTGAAGAAACAAGGGCTTACATAAAATTACTGTATGTGAATTGTGAAGACATTCAGCTGAACAAAAAGAAGATACGGTTTCATGGTCCAGGATACTTAGACGTTAAAAGTTAATGCAAGCACATTAATAGAGTGGTTAAGCTCAATTTCTTTTATAAAAATTGATTGTTTTATGATAAAAGCATCAAATTTGGTAGAGAAACTCACAATGGGGTCTGATCAGATTTAGAATCGTAGGTGCTTCAGATTTTTCTAAATGGATTGATGGAAATAAATATGGATTTTATCAAGTGGAAAAGGATAGAAAACAGAAACTGATACAGTAATAAGTTATCTTGATGTTGATGTTGATTGTGTATTTATTCAATTTAATATATTCATATAAAGAGAGAGAGAGAGAGGGGGAGAGAGAAAGTGGCAGATTCCAGCTGCCTTGTCATTGTTAATAATTGATATCTCCTTTTTGATATAAGAAACTTTTGAAGGCAGTAAAAATAAGACTAGAGGAGATTCCAGAGTTATCTGGTTCTCACTACTAACCATTTATAAACTGTGAGCGTGGCTGTACCGAGATAATGTTCTCGACATTTCTTTCTTCAAGTTCCGTTTAATTTATTAAGTAAAACTAGCCGACGAGACAATTATCATTGCCTCAATGCATCGTCAGGTGTCACATAGTCACCACAATGACATCAATAAATGGTAAGGTGTTAGGTGTGTTTGAATTCCCTTGTAGCATTCCCTTCTACATTCCACATTAAGGAGAAGCTCACGTCGTCTAAATAACCATTCGAATTCCTCATTAGCAGCATACTTGAGGTTGAAGATATTTAGGCACATCAAGTTTGTTACACACACGAACTTCAAGATACATAGCCTTATGATTCTCTTAATTCTCTATAATTATGCACTGGACTTGAATTAGGGTTTCAATTATTATGTGTTTTGTACAATATCTTTGCCTGAGGATCCTAACTGTATTCAAAGATTGTGTGAAATTGAGAGAGCCCGTATGATTTTAAAGCAGTCATCCTCAGTATTTCTTCCATGTGAAAACCACAAAATATGTCCATTGGACCCTATACCAACCGACCTACTTCAGTCTATTAGCCCTACCATCACACCAGCTATCTAGCTTGTGATAAATGCTAGATACTTTATTAGTGTAGAAGTTGCGTTTAGAGTGAAATGTGCTTATTTTTTTTGTGTTGAGATTGAATTGTTATGGTGATTTTGTGTGTGTGTGTGTGTGTTCATCAGGCTCGCCGGATTCGCGCTACATCCGCGTGGAGACCTGCATGTTCATGGTGAAGCTGCCACAGTACTCCTCTCTGGACGTGATGCTGGAGAAGCTCCGTTACGCCATCCACTACCGCGAGGACCCCCTCAGTGGCTAACCTCAACCCCCACCCCCCCTCTCTTACCCCCTCACCCACCCTCCCATCACACCTACACCCACACCCTCATCCTCTCCCACCAACAGGACTCTATACGGCCCCCGACGAGGAGGCAACAGAAGTGCAGTCTACTGGAGTCTTTACTGTTTCTTGCGTTTGTTCCCTCGCTCCTGCTGTTTCCCTTATACCAAAACTGGACGCGACCAAATGGCTGGATTGATATCGGACTGTTCTTCTCTCTCATCTGATGAATCTTCTCCGCTCAGCTCAAGGAGGTGGATAAGGAAAGAAAGATAACGCCACCGTCTGTTACTCTATCGCTATTTTTTTTTTTTTTAATCCACCTCTTCTCCCTTTGTTCTTTCTTCCCTCTCTTTTTTTTAGCCCTCCGACCTGACTCCCCCCTCTCTGTCGCTCTCAACAATTTTATTTGCGTCAGGCCTTTTTATTCAGTGCAATGTTGATTCTCAGCTTTAAATGCAGGAGTGGGGGGGCTGTTGACATGCCTATTTTACAGCCAGTATACTGCAGTGCAAAGGCCAGAAACAGGGGATGGATTGAGGTGGAGAACTGACCGCGTGATGGAGTGCCTATGGGGGAAGAGGCTTTGGCAGTGGGCCTTTTGCCATGGGTTTAAACCCCACACAACCCAGAGGAACTTTGTCCCGCTAAGCACTGGCTTTTGCGACTCTGACTACAGCATGTGGACTAGATGTATAAGACCCTGTACAGAACCAGCTCTCCGAGGTGTGCCGCTTCAGGACAAAACTATCTGCCTATATTGAAAGGGTGCATATATTTTATTCATCTATACAGAGGGTATATAAGTAATGTACAAAGAGAAGTTATAGTAATATATTCTGTTGCTACTTGAGTTGTTATTATTTTTTTTTATTTTTTTTGTTTTACATTTTTTCTTTTACTGGTCGCTGCAGCTGTGAAGAGATTTTTAGCCCAAGCCGGCCCTGCTGAGTCAACGTAGTGTTGCCAGATAACTTTTGCCTCTGAACTGTCTGACGGAGGTTGCCAGGTTCAGTCCTGCTCAGGCCCTTTTCCAAGGGCGGGGGGGCATGGTTGGAGTGGAGTGGGGTTGGGGTTGGGGTGGGGTGGGGACGGGGGGGTGGTATCAGTTTGCCGGATCTGCCTCAGTTGGATTTCTAGATCAGTGTTGTGCTGCTGCCCTAGGAGAGAAGAGTTCTTCCTGGTCACGTGCTGCTGGACACGGGCGCACCAACCTCCCCCTCCCTCCTGAAACACTTGAACTGAACGGGCCTCACGCACACTTCAGGCCGGGACATGGGGGGGGGGTTGCCTTTTTAACTTTTTTTTCTTTCTTGAAAACCAAAATATTTAGGTGTTTAAATAATTACACATGTTAAAACGCTTCTGTGTTTAAAGTGTGTGTGTGTGGGGGGGGGTGTTTGCACTTTTTTCTCATTTCACATTTTTTCCTAACCCCGGGTAAAGAGAAAAATATATATTAAGGTTTTATTTTTCAATTTGATGTTTTTTTGTTGGAGTTCTGTTCTTTTTCCCCCTTTTGTTTGGAGCACCAGATAAACAGTAATATACGGCTTTAAACTATTGTATCGCGAAAAAGGATTTTACCATTCACTCTTATACTCTTGGTAAAAAGCATTTGTGCTGAGTCCCAGTGGAGATGTCTCAACCTGGAGGAGACCACTGGCGCTGACCAAAGGTGTCCAGCGAATCCCCCTCTCAACCGACCCGGAGGAAAAGGGTTTTGGGGAATAGGGGGTAGCAATGCTGTCCACTCATCCCTGTTTTCGGAGTTTGAAAAGGTGATCTCAGTGGTCAGCCCTGGCTAGTTTGGATCCCCCCCTCCCACCTCCTCAACTGACTTTCTATCTCCATCTCTATCTTGCGCCCGTTCTCATCCCTCCCTCTCTCTCTCTCTCTCTCTCTCTCTCTCTCTCTCTCTCTCTCTCTCTCTCTCTCTCTCTCTCTCTCTCTCTCTCTCTCTCTCTCTCTGGCCCCGTACTGTATTACATGGGGTCACACGAGGAGAGGCCAAACAAACAAACAAAACAAAACAAAGGGACCTCTGCGCAAAGCCGTGAACCGATGAGTGGATGTGTGCTGTACATTTACTTGATATTTATTATAATTATTTATGGTTGCATAAACTTAAAATGTTTTTCCTGTCTTGCCTCTGCTCATCTGGAGTCCTGCGTGCCAACGGGCAAATGGACTGTACTGGAGGTAATAAAAGAACAAGAACAAAAAAAACACACAAACAAACATGGAAAGACAAAATGGAGTTCAGGAATTCTGTGTCACAACAATAAAGATGTCTTGTTGTAAGGCTGTCCTGTTTCCCTGAGTGTCTGATTAACAGCTATCCATTGTGGGTAGATTGTGCTGATTTCCTGCACAGCATGTTCCTTCCTGATTTATTTAGTGTGAATGTGTGTGCTGGGTGTGATGGACATGTTGTGTCCATCTTGTTTCAACTCAGTAGTCCCAGACTAAAGGGTTTTTCCCCCCAACTGACTCTGTGAGTGCTTGTTCCCGTTTCTCATCAGCATGTTATGTAAGACCTCAGTTGTTAACAAAGATAATGAAAAGGACTATGTCAGAAGTGTTAGGGGGGCCCCTCAAGGCTTTTCATGGTGCTGGGTTCTAAAACAGGCCGGTTCTAGCTGGTAACAACCCACCACACCCCAACCCACCGTACCCCATGTTAGTTGCTCCCTCTTTTAGACCCCCGTTTTTACTTTGCAAGTCACTGTCAAGCACGCTGTCCCTCACACCCTATATTTACAGTAGAGAGTGGTCACTGGATGGTATTCTAGGAATGTTTTTTTTTTTTTTTACTGCCCTGTCTGAGAGACACACACATACACACACACACACACACACACACACCAGCTGTCGTAATTTCTGCACTCCCTTCAGGGGCAGTCCCCTCTCAAGCAATCACTTTACAGGAATTGAGGGCTTGGTTGTGGGCTTGGCTTCACGGGATCTCTGTGGCAGTGACCTATTGACCCAGCACTGGAATTAATGCTCTCTCTGTAATTCAATTCCACACACTTTGGAATTGGACATTTTTGGAAATCTGATTCCACTGTGCTATCATGCAGGAAAATAATCCAGTTCATATTTAACTGGAGTGTTTTCATGTCAACATGAATAACCTAAATGTGTATGGCATCAAAGCTCATAGTATTATGTGTTATGAGTAAGCATTTAAAATATGATAAATCACTCCCATAAGCAGATGCAGAGTAGCTACCCAGTAACTACCAGATCATTGATCACATCTGGTGTTGTAAATTGACCCTTTGGCATTGGTAGGGACTTATCAGTTGAGGCATGACAGCAGTGAAGATAAATCTGTCAATCAAACTGTTCAAAACCATTCTACTGAGTTATCTTTAGAGCACAGTGGATTGTAAACATTGATCTCGAAACAGCAAATCATCACCATTATCCTGATCAGAAAAGAGATCTACATATATTTGTTTTCATTGGATTTATTATTTAACTCGGGTATCCTGTTTACATACGTATTCAACCCCTATACATTAACATTTGTAAAAAGAACCCCTTTGATGGTAACAAACCTAATTAATTTGATGTGAGACCCTACCAGCTTTTTATATTGTTCGGTTGTATTTTCCACCAGTTTCTCTTTGTAGAATTTATACAAAATGTCTAGGTTGACGGATAATGGTCTTGCATTTGTAGTGCTAAAGACTATTAGTTGATTTTTATTTTATTTATTTTTTAGCAGGGCTTTGACTCATTCTAGAATAGTCCCTTTACAGTTATTGAGCCGCTCCAATTGCGCCTCATGCAATGGTTAGATTTACATTACATGTAGTGTTTTGGGGATTGGCCAAAAAGGTCTATTTCAATGCCCTGTGACCACAAAACCTTTCCCAATATCTTCAGCACAATCCAAAATGCTTTAATGTGGATCTTTTAAATGAATATGTCCCTTTGCCATCCTCCACTGTAATCCAGTTGGGATATGGGATAGCTCTTATGATCAACCCCTATCAGCACCTCAGTTTTATCTGCTGAACTCTGTAGTTTTTGGGGTACTGGCTGGACTGTGGTGGCTTCTGTCCCTAGTTAATATCATAATTATAGCCAGTTAAGGTCAAATAAGTGGTGCCTGTTCTGTACTGTAAGAATAATTTGTCATCTAGAACTCAAAATAATGGCGCTCTAAGCGATGTTGGATAACATCACTTCTGTTGACGTTCAAATAAAACAGAGCTAGCTCCCTCCGCCTCCCTCCCGTGCAATTGAAACTCCTAAACGCACATCTCAACATTGACAGGCTCTAACAATTTATGTTTTTATGGTCCAGGCTGGACCAGGTTGTTTTTGTTGCCGCTTTTGGAGCCTGGGCTGTCCACAGAAACCACATTTTTTTACAGTGTATTCAGGGCACAGGCAGCTAGCGGATGGTGAGGTGATGTTTGCTGTATGTGACAAATGTTTCAGCTTAGAAATGGCGTAACATCACTTAGAGCGCCTTTAATTCCCTATGCAAATCGCACATGATTGATTAATAGATGTATTTATTTTTAATCTTAACCAGAAGAAATACTCTTGAAAATCATAGAAAATATTAATGTTCATAATAATAGCACTGATTGAACAAATATGTTGGTATATTTTTAAAGTTTTGAAAATGGTGAAGAATTTCAAAGGGGTTGAATACTATGCAGTTTCATTCAGCCTGACTCCTACTGTAGTTGTTAACCATTTTGTCAAGATACCATACTTGCCACGCAACACCTGTGTCACTATTGGCAGCATGTAATTATGAGGCCCTTAATTCTTTTTTTTATGTTATACAAACAAATGTCCTAGTCCTGCTAGTCAATCATCTAAGTGCAAACAACCTTATGTAGCCAGTTATTTTTAGTTTATCACAATATTTTTGTAAAGCTTTGTCAAATGTACTAGATTTCCTTGCTATCAGGTGTTCTCAATCTCCCCTGATAAGAAGAGACTGTTACGTGGTCAACCTGCTTACGCACACCTTTAAGGCTCTTATCCTCTAACCTTCCCTTCATCCTAAGAATGGGGTAATTTCCCTTTATTAATCATCTAAAGGTTTGACATTTTTTTCTTTAAATATGTTGTTAATTCATACAAAGGGTAAAACCTTGCCTTATAGTTAATCTTACAGTCTGTCTTTGTATATGCAAAGCAAACCAAGCACATTTTTAAATTTATTTATAATTTATTTATTTTTTCCTTTTAAATAGAACATGTACAAAAATAGAGAGAAAGAACAGTACAGTAAAGCCCCATTCATTTCAGAGGCCGACACGTGCATTATAAAACATATCTACACACCTAAATATTTTTTGTGCAACTACACAAAACATTCAAATAGATTATGAGCAGTCACATATAAGTCCAGTGAAAAAAAACATTAAATAATGTCAGTTAGCAATTTGATGTTAATCTTTCATACATCAACACACATCATCTTATAAAGCCATTTGATAGTGACAAAGTGTACATTTGTCCAGCCAGACAAAAAGCTGTTTCAAGAAGAGTAGGATGGTCACTTGGGGTCAAGTCAAGGGGCACAACATTTCTGGAATGATTTTGGGGGGTCAGTTGTCAGTCTTTGTTCCCAGAGAGTTAAGACAACAGGGTTTTTTTTTTCCCCAGCTCTAGAAATTCATGCCCAGCTGTTTCTTGAAGAGGCGGAGCTGCTCCAGGCTGATGTTGTTGCCGCCACACACCACAACCACCACGGGACCCAGCTGCTGCGCCAGCTTGCCCTCCGACTGCAGCCGTCGGACAATGTCACAGTAGACGGCGGCCAGGGCTGCCCCGCAGGCCGGCTCCACCAACACCTTTTCATCGTCTGGACAGAGAGAGAGAGAGAGAGATGCTGTTAGATGCACCAGTGAATGGACATAGGTGTGGAAATATTGCTGAGTGGTCAGTTGGCAGCAATTATGGAAGTGGGTGGGACCAGATGATATTTTAGCAACTAATTTCACTAACGCCCACAGAATATGGTCAAAAGATATTTAACATTTTAATTTATGGAAGAAGTGGTCCTCCCTGTATCCTTTTTTTTTTTTGCCTTGGTATTTATTTCTACAGGCTTTGCACTTACCGACGAACCGCTCTGCTGCACGCACGGCTTCCTGGTCCGTGACGAGCATGGAGTAGACTGTGTGTTCTTTTACCAGCTTCATGGTCTGTGCAGAAACCCGGGTCAGGCCCAGCGTTGTGGCAATGCTGCAGAGAGAGAGCAGGATGGAGAGGTCAGAGGAAACATTTCTTCCAGTACAGAAAACGACCCTACTACGTTTGTGTGATTTGCTTTTAGTTGCTGGTCAAGGAAATTAGCTGTGCAACTGCTTCCTCTAACTTTAAGGTCTGACCGAGAAAAATAAGGTGACACATTGGGAGTTTATTTGAATGATGGCAGTCTTAAATGTGACATGTCACAGCCCTATACATATGCAAGCATGTGACATGCTAGACTTAGAACTCTGCCCATTATACACATCCATTGACCATTGACTTTTGTTCTTTTATCTCTGAAACGCAATAACATGTTTGTGACTATACCCTCTGTATTCCTTCTCACTGGTCCAGTGTGCGTTGTGACACGTGTGAGGTGTCCTCACCTGGTGATGCCTGGCAACGTGACGAGCTCTCCGGCCTTCATGGCGGCGTTCAGGCTGTGCGCCCCCACGGTCTCCATGGCGATGATGGGGACGTCGTCCCAGCCGGCACGCTGCAGGCCCATCACCACCCCGTTCAGGAGACCCCCACCCCCGACGGACAGAATGACCGCTCCCGGCTTCTCCTCCATCTCGGACTCCAGCTCCTTGACCAGGGACGTGTGGCCCTCCCTGCCAACACAGACAACAAGAACAGGTGAGTCTACGTCCAGAAACCTGATCACTTCATATCAATAACACATCGCCTCTGATTATTTCATATATATATATATAACACATTGCCCCAGCAGTGTCAAGACTGTTAAGTCAACTTTCACTTTCACTAATGCAAGGGTTGTTTTGTTAAAAAGAACCACACCAGTAAAAAAGTAAATGAAATGTATAAGACTTACAAAGGAAAAGCAAAAAAAAAAAAAAAACACTGATCCAGATACACTAAATGTAATCTATGTAACACTACAAATTGGCCCAAGCTATCTACAGGGGGTATCAGTGACGTCATGGAGGCAGTTTTTCTGCAGCTGTGCTTCACTCAGGGTAGTGAAAATACATTCTTCAGCAGAGTAATTTGTCTTCATGATTGTCCTTGCACAATGTCACAATCCTCCCTTAACTGCACTTTAGGAAACCCCTTATCAATACTATATTAGCTATTATTACTATCTTCACCTCCCCTTATCTTTATGATGACTGACTCTATTGTACCAATGAGTACAATGCAGTAGGAGGTGTTTCAAAGTGCAGTGATACAGTATCTCATGTCAGTGTGTGAATGACAGATACAGATACAGTGGTCTGTATAAGCGCTCACCAAATAAGGGGATCGTCGAAGGGCGAGATGAAGACCCAGTCTGGGTTATTAGCTGCGAGCTGCTGGCCGTATTCAATGCTTTCATTAAGAGCCTGTACAATGGGAATACACAGAGCAACATTAGACACCTGGAAGCTTGCATTAGGAGCCTGTGTTTTTTCAGGCTAGTTTATTATCATAATCATGTTTGAGTCACTCTGAAGTATTTTTTAGTTTGTTTAGTCAGATGCTTTGAATAAAACTGAGTTAAAGTGAAAGCATGTATGTCCATACATCACCAAATGCAACAGTGGCTTATTGTTCTTTTTGGTACTGAAATAACGTCAGCTGGCTGGCCATTACTCACTTTGCCGTGGATGATCACGTCTGCCCCCTCGTCCTTGAGCCTCTGGACTGTCTGGGCAGGGGTGACGCTGGGCACCACAATGGTAGCGGGCAACCCTAGTTTACGAGCAGAGTAGGCTGCTGCCATCCCAGCATTACCACCTGTGGTAACAGAGAAAGGAGATGATTATGACACAAGTCAGATATGGCCATTAGACAGTATACTCTGTAAAAGTGCCCACACTGTTGACTTTTTTTAGTTGACTTTTACTTTTGTTCTCTAAGCAATAAGCAGTTTTGTGAGTCCCAGCAGAGGCCTCACCTGAGCAGCAGATGAACCTCATGCATCCTTGTTCTGCCCACTACAGGATGGAGAGAAGAGAAGAGAAGAGAAGAGAAGAGAAGAGAAGAGAAAAGAGAAGGCAGTGAATCACAGCGCCACTCTTTTATTGGGGCTAATAAAACAACAGAGGCCCTACAGAGCTTAATAATCAATCCTTCAATCAATCCCCCTTTTTTGGGACTCAAATTCCAAAGTGTGCCCATGCCAACTACCTAGGCCATGGTGACTAAACCACCCGTCTCAAACTGGTCTGGACTAGTTGTTACTGGAACACACTGAACCAGTACACCCCCCCCCCCCCTACCATCATGTCAACAGACTTGGGTCTTTTCATTACCCATTGCACATGCAACAACCATTTGGTAAACAACCATGACTGATCCTACACTGTCACTTCAGGTCACTTAAAAACTAATAACCAAAAATTCATAATTCTACATTTCAATTTCTATATTCTTTAACTTTCCACTTTGCAGTTTGTGATGTAACACATTGAATCCGCAGTGAGCAGGCAGCGGTAGTTGTCTCTTACCGTTTTGCACAGGTGTCCAATGCCTCTGATCTTGAATGAGCCGGTGGGCTGGGCGGAATCCAGCTTCAGGTAGATGGACGTGCCAGCCACCTTGGACAGGATCAAGCTCTCTCGCAGAGGAGTGACCGCATGAAGGGAGCGCTTGGTCTTCATGACTAATGTTGTCAGGTAGATGAGTGGCACTCAACAAAAATTGCCCAAAGGAGTTTCTGTCAGAGGACGGAAGTGCCTAATTATTAAACATATGCAATGATGGCCTTTCTGATCCAGATATCTGAAGTTAGTAAAGATGGTTGTTATTTAGCAGTGAATGGAAGACTTGGTTATGACTGTTTAAAAAATGTTAAAGCTAAAAACAATATATACATTTCCAACTGGAATCCCGTGGTTAAAAAACAATTATTTTGCTATGCATTTGTTTGACCAACAAATATTTTTATCTAATAGACGCAGGAAATGAACAGTATCGAAAAATGGATGAGAAATGGTCTTACCGGACAAGTAGAACTCGGGATGAGCCTGAGCGCAAATATTCCGTTTCTTTTAAGTTTCCAATCCAGTGTGCCCCTCATCACAAACCCGTGGGTTTATATTGAGTCGTCCGAGTGCGAGTTAGTGCGACAGATGGAACTTGGACAACCAATCGTCTTCGGGACCGCTTCGCACACCTCCAGACCACGCCTCATTCCCTTTTGATGTCATAAGAAGTTCATGAGGTCGCCAAGGAACTGAGTGTCATCAGAATAAGGAATTTCCATCCCTTTGGCACAAAAGGTGCCTATTTCCATGAAATCTACACTGAATCTATTGCGTTAGTGATCTAAAAATGACAAGAAATGCTAGATTAGGTTGCCTTTTCTTTGACCTAGGCCAATGAAATGGTGATGATCCGTAGTGATCCGTAGTAAGTTTATGGGAGGCAATGGCTTTACGGTTTTAGACTTTGCTGGATGTCGCTGGAATTTGAAAACAGTAGCCTAGTTGCAGGGTCGTGAAGTCTGTGAAAATGTGGGTTTAAAAGTGAAAAGGCTAGGCTACGCTTTCAGGACAGCAATAACCAACTAATTAAAGGAGATTGTTTTTTATCCATTAATCAATAAATAATAAAAAAAATGGTCGGCGTTCTTAGCCTAAATGTTGTAAGTCATGTTTAAGACTAGAAATATTTTAAAATGTGATGTTCAAGTAATAGTTTGCAATACCTGGACATTACCAAAAGGGACGCTTCTATTTTGGCTCCGCACTACCAAAAGGGGGTCTAGACTGAGGAAGCGCAGACGGACGGCCTAGCGCAGCAAATGTCATGTTGACGACTCAAACCTGACTGATCCGGCTGGAGGTTGGGGGTGGGGGGCAGGCGTGAGAAGGTGGTTGTAAGAAAGATTTTTCCTTAGACACACGATGTTCTAAGAGTGTGAATATTAGACGAACTTGACATACAATCAACAAATCTAGCCCAACCTGATGACTGCACACATTTTAAGAACTTGCAGACTTCAATGTTGAGAAATCTCTTAAGTGGTAGGCCTATGATGTAACGTCTTGGCACAGCCTAATGAATAGGCTATCATTGCCCATTCCATTTATTGGCTAAACTAGCCTAACTAACTTTTGTATCAATTTGGCGATGCAGAACGAACCCAGATAGCAAACATACACTGGGACGGAACTGGGCCACACCTACCACAACGTCCGGCACGGATCTGCATAGTGGACCTGATCCGGCGTCCAAACGCACATCGGTCCAAAATTGGTCTGGGTCCGTTTGACGGATCTGGTGCCAATAAGGGCTAAACTGGCCCAGTTCCGTATGATAGTCTGTGTTACTGACGTGTTCAAGGTCTGCTTATCATATGCAATACGGGTCCGCTTATTGTGTGTGGTACGGACCCGTTTATCAGATATCAGCCGGCTTTATTTTGACATGTGAAATGTGATTGGTAATTAATTATCCTGAAAAATCTGACAATTTAGCAAACCGTCAATTTAGCAAACCAGCACCTTAATTAATGTCATTACAACCACCTGGTCTGCTGTGGAAAAAATGGTCCTTCGGCTCATATCCGTAATCCAGATTTGGGCCGAATCAGCGTTTTGTATTTTAAACGCATCTCCTGACTTCCAGTTGAGTTGCGGAAATCGAACCTGGGACAAATCTGTGAACCGGTGATAAAGCAGCATTGCTAGCAGAGCTGAAACCTCTATCAGGAGCAGATCCGGCCCACAGTCAGATACCGTATGTCCGCTACAGCCGGATCTAAAGGCCCAAAGGAAATTGCTATCTGGGACGTCAGTCTTTGTGCCTGATAACGATTATATTATGGGTATTGTGAATGATAAAATCAAATTACCCTATTGTGATAGGCTAACTGTGTACTTTGAAATGTAAAGTACACAATGCAAATGTTTTGGTTGTCCATGGCTGTATGTGCACAGAAACAGAACCCTTCTCGACTATATGCTATCAACGACGCGTGCGTCATTGTAGCTACGCGTTGAAAGCACATTTTGGTGAAAACCTGTTGCGTAAGTCAATGTTATTTTGCAAAAATATGAGCGCATAGCTCGATTGTCCATACTCCTACAATAGTGAACCGTTTTCATTATTTGCGTTTGGTTGCATACGTTGCAAAAAGGTGGTTTCAGCTGTTCCTATTTCTGAAATCATTGCAAACATTAAAAATAATAATAATAGTGCTTTTATAGTAATATTAACAAGGGTTCATACCATTGCGAAGTTGTTTCAGGTGGCAGGTGTAGGCTAGCTTAGAAATAAAATAACATAATTAGAGTAGCCTAGCCTAATACAACACTACCATCTAGTGGTAATTTGATGGTTTTTCGTTGCACCATCGCCTGTCCAACAATATCGAATGTTTGGCCACACCACTGGTAAGAGTTGAGACATTATTTTTCACCTAAGTTGTGTGATTCGCTGAACTACCTTTTTTTAACGAAATCGCACCGTACGTGCACACGGTAGGCCTAATGATTATCTGAATGATGTATAAATTGGACTGTGTAAATAAATAAAAAAATATCCCATTTTATATTCGACGTCTCCAACTTTACGCGTCTTTGCGAGACTAGAAGCCTTATTAGACATTCTCTGCTAGAAGTGCATGTGGGTGGCGGCTCCAAAGCACATGACTGTCATTTAGGTCATGTGACTAGGATGTTGCTGAGACTGTAAACATGGCGGCGCACTTGTCCTGTGGACGAGTAAATCTAAACATTTTAAGAGAAGCAGCGCGTAAAGAACTTCGAGAATTTTTGGACAAATGTGCGGGAAGCAAGGTATGACACTGAGCTGTAACTTTAGTATCTGAATGACTCGTTAGAGCTTGGAACATTCTTTTTTTATCGCTAGCATGTAGCACTAGCTGGTTGGTTGGCCACACAAATAACATTCTAAACCTGTTATGAACGATGAAGTCCCACAATAATCTTATCTAGACAACATGACGAATGGTGAATTCTCGTTTTTTGAATTGTCTGATATGTTTGTGGAAGTGATCAGTTGACTTTCAGATCCGATGTTTGGGGAAGTGATCAGTTAACTTTCACTTCTCAGCCAATTTGTTAGATTAAATGAATAGATTGTCAATAATGCCATCACGTCACCAATTATTGTTTCTATTTCCTCAATGAATTTCTTTTTATTGTCCAAATACATGCTCCTAATGTTGGCTAATAGGCTAATTATGCCAAGTCATGGAAGCAAAAGACTAGGCTCTGTTATGGACCCTTTCAACAAGGTAAACAAAAACAATGCTTGAACGTTCTATTTGGGCCCCAATCTACTTCCTCTGCATTAAGATAACATATGGAATGTTAAAAAGGAAGTTTTGTGGGGCCAACTATGATGCTGATAATGGAACTCTCTTGAAAGGGTCTACCTTTAATATGGTATGCAAAACAGATTTTCCTTCTTGTTTTTAGGCTATTGTATGGGACGAGTACTTGACGGGGCCTTTTGGATTGATTGCCCAGTATTCCCTACTGAAGGTATGATGAAGTTTTTATATGTTACATATTCACAGCATTATAAGAGGAGAGCATTTCTGTAGACTATGGAACAAACACACACATAACCAACTCTCTCAACAGGAACATGAGGTGGAGAAGATGTTCACCCTTAAGAGTGGGAGGCTCCCGCCAGCTGATGTCAAAAACATTATCTTTTTTGTGCGGCCAAGACTGGAATTAATGGACATTATTGCAGAGAATGTCTTAAGGTTACCTATATTTGCCTTTCTCTCTCT
This sequence comes from Alosa alosa, assembly GCF_017589495.1. Taxonomy (NCBI): domain Eukaryota; kingdom Metazoa; phylum Chordata; class Actinopteri; order Clupeiformes; family Clupeidae; genus Alosa; species Alosa alosa. The sequence continues at coordinate 6,736,357 of NC_063212.1, forward strand.
CCTCATTCTACTACTTGGAATGTGTTGTAGGCTTTACTGTTACCTCGACCAATTCTGAAGTTCTTTTGTTTATTGTAGTGAGGACAAAATGCAGCCTCCTCGTGAGTTCAACATTCTGTTTGTGCCGCGTCGGAGCATGCTCTGTGAACAGCGGCTGAAAGAGCAAGGGGTCCTGGGAGCTTTCACCAACATTGACGAGTACATCCTGGATCTCATCCCATACGACAGCGACCTCCTCTCCATGGAGTCCGAGAGTGCTTTTAGGGTTAGTAATGTAGGGGACAAACAGTGCTAGCCCATAATGGCATTTCAGTCAGTGATGAATGCCACTTCAAGTCATTCACCATATCTAATGCATTTAAAGATTCTGTATCTTTGTTTTTTGCTCATTGTGATGTATTTTTTCTTTTCTTTTAATCTGGTTATGATGTTACATCAAAACCTCTTTTTCTCCAGGAATGTTACTTGGAGAATGACCAGACCAGCTTGTACCACACAGCCAAAGGCCTTATGACCCTGCAGGCCCTCTATGGGACCATCCCTCAGATCTTTGGCAAAGGAGAATGTGCCCGGGTAAGTGGACAAAGCACTGATGTTTACAACTGTGTCAGGTGAATGTCTCAAAGTAGTTCCCTCATGCAATTCAAGATTTCAGAATTCAAGAATTGGCCACCTGTTTTAACTTTTTAACTGCTACGTTTTGGTTTCCCGTTTGGAGAATTGGTTTCCTGTACCTGGATTGAGCCTAGTCTTGGACTAAGAGAAATTCAATGAAGATTTCCAATGAAAAAAAATGCTTTTAGTCTAGAACTAGGTTTAATCCATGTGCAGGCAACAGGCCCATGGTGAGTGACCACAAATGTGCTGAGGCTCCCTCCTGTCCTCATGTTCCCCGGCAGCACGTGGCCAACATGATGCTGCGGATGAAGCGGGAGTTTGCGGGCAGCCAGACTCAGATCCTGCCCGTGTTCGACACTCTGCTTCTGCTGGACCGCAACGTGGACTTGCTCACGCCGCTTGCCACCCAGCTCACCTACGAGGGCCTCATCGATGAGATCTACGGCATCACCAATGGTACACACAGAACTACCGTGGCCAGTTGACCTCATGGATATCCCACTCAGTTTACTTTTCGGAGAATTAATCTCTCTCTATATTCTCTGTGTAATATAAAATGTACAGACATTTGAAATCTCTTACTGCAGAAGTTCTCCAGAGTTTTCACTTTATTAATAAAATTACAAAGCTAACATTCAACCAGTAGACACTATTGGTGGTTATGTGGTTAAATCTGTATGTGACATGCTACTGTACTGAAATTACAAAGCTGCTATCAACCAGTGTGTGGTTAAATTTGTATTTTATGTGTTGCTTTACTGGAATAGCCTAAAATAGCTTTGACTGGAATAGTGTATAGGCATTGTTAGAAGTCATAGACCCTTGCATATATAGACAGCTGGGTCTTGACATTTTTCTTGATTTGGTTATATTTTCCTTCCTCCATCCCTGCTGGGCTCAGGCTATGTGAAGCTTCCCCCGGAAAAGTTTGCCCAAAAGAAGCAGGGTGAGGGGGCCAAGGACCTGCCCACCGAGCCCAAGAAGATGCCGCTCAACTCGGCCGAGGAGCTCTACGCCGAGATCCGGGACAAGAACTTCAACGCCGTGGGGGCAGCGCTGAGCAAGAAGGCCAAAATCATCTCGGCTGCATTCGAGGTGAGAGCCCCTGCCCTGTGCCTGACCTCTGTAGTGGGGCATTAAACATTAATTCAATCAGCCAAAGAGGACACATGTAACTCCTCTCCTAGTTACTCTCCATTGGCTCCCTATAGTAGCCAGAATTAAATTGAAATGTCTCACTTTGGCCTATAGGACACTGACTGGATCTGCTCCTTGTTATTTTAATTCAATGATCAGGACGTACATCCCCAACTGCTCACTGCGGTGTCTATTGTGTCGACCAGTCATAAACATTAGGTCAAATTCAAGACTTTTTTCCCACAGTGGTTCTATGTTGGTGGAATGAGTTGCCCAGTGTTCTCCATTCCTGTGATAGTTTTGGGTCTTTTAAAGGAGAATTCCGGTGTGATATTGACCTAAAGTGTGTTGAAACATGATACAGAGTGTGAACATACGTCTCATAGCCCATCACGGCTTGTCCCCTGCACTCCAAAATCTGCCGCTAGTTAGCCGATGCTACCAACAGCTTTTTCAATGGTGGTGCTTCGGCATCGGGCTAGCCATGCAAATAAATCACTGTTTTACACCATTTACGAGGCTCAATGTATCTCCACACTTCATTGGTAGACTTCGAGGGCCCTGACATTTAAAAGCGAGACATTGAGAACTTTGAAAAAGCACTGGTAGTTTACTTACAAGGCGATTTATACAGACAGTACCTTCCGCGAAGTTTAGCGTTTGCAGACATCTTGAATTTAGTCACGATAAATTCGGCGACGAGTAAGAATGAACAGGTATGATAAGGGATCAGATTCCAAAAATAATTCTGTGGAAATGCATGGATTCCAGTTGCTGCTACTGGAAGAAACTGGAATCCATGCATTTCCACTGAATTATTTTTGGAATCTGATAGCAATATCACACCGGAATTCTCCTTTAAGAGGGGTCTAAAGATATATCTGTTCAACATGCACTTAGTTCTTTAAGCACTTCTTATGTGTTATGGTTTGTATAGTATTGTTTTATTTTCATTAGGCTGTTTAATTGATTCATTTGACATTGTTGTTTATTATTGATATTCTCCATAATGTAGTCTTACCATGCTATTGTTATTATATTATTGATTGAATGTACATTATTGTTTATTATTGCTATTTTCCCTTTTTTCATTGTTTATTTCATTAGGCTATTGATTGAATTGACATGGTTGTTTATTATTCTCCTTATTATAGTCTGACCAACATCTTAATTTGTTCCCTGTTAAATTTTAAGTATTATATTGTTTTGTATTTGTATTGTTTTATATTTGTATATTACGACGCTTTGGACAAAAGCGTAACCATAACTACCATAACCATTACACAAGGCCACATGCCATGTGGTGATGGTAGTTCAGTGGATAAGGACCTGGGTTTGCAAACATCAGCCTAATAAGTAAAGATAAGAAGATGCCAGGTTTCCTCTGTGAAGTTATGTTGTATCTGCTTTATGAAATGTCACCGATGAAACATCTTGACTTTGCCTTCTGCTGCTGGATTTGTATGTCTGGTTTTGTATATCTGAATGAACCAGGCAGTAACAGTGTCATATAGTTTAGTGTTAGTAGTTTCTAAAGTGTGTTAGACTTTCATAAGGCCTCTGAGAGCTTTTGACACATACTCTAATCATGTTAATGTTATCATGTTATCTCTTGAACAACAATGAGTCGCCATTTTATGTTATCGCTTTAACCGGATATGTTAATGGTTTGGAAATGTTCTCTTCATTGATTGCCATTTTCACATCGTGTGTGTGTGAATCTGACTTTCACTTGTCCTACAACCTTTTCCTGTTCATTGTTAATTAATGTTAATGGCACTCATCTATTGCCATGGTAACAGCAAGCCTCAACAACGTAACAAGCCTTGATTTGAATCCATTTTTCCCCCTCCAAACCAGCTGGATGGGTTCTCCCTGGTGATAATTATCCAGGAGTTCTGTAGACGTTTGCCCTCAGCGCTAATTACCGCAATTATTCATTAAAAACTGTGTGAACGTCAATGAAGTAACAGGCATGTGCAGATGAGTTCTGTTCCAGTAGTAGAGCAGTAGATCAGTGAAATGCATCAGGAGGTAGCTACAGTATCAACAGTGTTGTTGTGTGGTTCCTTTAAAAAAGGGCAGAAATCATTCAGGGTAACTTGACCCATATACTATTGAGTTTCATATTTTGATTGTGTCACATACAAACAATTGCATGAAGCTTTCCTGAAAAATAGCAGGGAAGCTTTTCAGTGTAATGTGACCCACATAGTTAGATATTTATAATGACAAGTTAAAATTAGTTCTCTCATTTACCACGTCATTCGAGTCTGAGTAATCATGGCTCCTAAAATTCTATTTAAAGTACAAATGTCTTGCATTGAATGAAATGTTTCACCTGACCTCTGACCTCTATGGTGTCATTCTCCCCTTCCTCCTCCATCAGGGACGGCACAGTGCTAAGACTGTGGGCGAGATCAAGCAGTTTGTGTCCATGCTGCCCCACATGCAGGCAGACCGCACCTCACTGGCCAATCACACGTCCATCGCTGAGCTCATCAAGGATATCACCAGTGAGTTGAAGAACTGCTTGGCTTCTTTTCAGTATTCTTTCCATACTTCAGCTATACGTAAACACTTAGAAATGTTTGTTTGATTCCTCCATTCATAACCTCAAAATCGCATGCTTTTTCTCTCATCCACAGCATCTGAAGCATTTTTTGACAATTTAACAGTGGAGCAGGAGTTCATGACTGGCGTAGACACTGATAAGGTGGCATATCTCGTGTGTGTATGTGTGTGTGTCATCTGGTTTACAATGCATGTTAATGTGCTGCATTGGACTGTAATAAACTAGTTTGATTTTGTGCTGCTGGTGCTGACTCAGGTCAATACATACATTGAGGACTGCATTGCCCAGAAGGACCCTCTCCTCAAGATCCTGAGGCTGGTCTGCATGCAGTCAGTCTGCAACAATGGCCTCAAGCAGAAGGTGCTGGACTTCTACAAGAGGGAAATCCTGCAGGTAGAGTCAATATGGTGACCATTTCATCAAAGATTCACATTAACACACTTAGAATGGACCTAACTGGAGCCATTCAATTCTATTCTCCTCACAATTAACCAAAAAAACTACAGTTCTGACACGTGAATGCTGTTGTGTAACATTTCTTCTGGTGTGTTAACCCATTAAAAATATTTTTGCAGAGTTATGGCTATGAGCACCTCTTGACACTAAACAACTTGGAGAAGGTTGGCCTGCTGAAACCACAGACCAACACCAGGAACAACTACCCCACCATCCGCAAGACCCTCAAACTCTGGATGGAGGATGCCAATGAACAGGTGCATACACAAGACAGTGCAGATTGCCATGAATAGTTAAAAACTATTTTTAACCTAAAAACTATTGGTTTAGTAATCTGTCCTGTGCGCTGTCTTGTTTTGTTCTGGACTTGACTGTGTGTCTGTCCCTTCCCCCAGAATCCCAACGACATCTCGTACGTGTACAGCGGCTACGCTCCCCTGAGCGTCCGCCTGACGCAGGTCTTGGCGGCCAGGCTGGAGGAGCATCGAGGAGGTGCTGAAAATGCTCCCGGGGCCGCACTTCGAGGAGAGACAGCAGCTGCCCCCGGGCCTGCACAAAAAACGTGAGTCTCATGAAACATGTCTGTGTGGCGAAATCGAATTTACACACACACATTTAGTCATCCAGAAAGGGGAAAATGTAGTGTTGCAGCAGAAACAATTCACATAGATGATAACAATGCACATAAGACATGAGACGTGCAAAACATTGTATAAACAAATATATTAAAACACATTGCAAACTACTATATAATAAATATTAAACTATATAAAGATATTAGTATTACAGCAGTGGTGTAATAGTAAAATAATCTCACGGGTTTGAAAAGTGTTCAGAATAGGCAAATGGGAGTGGAAGTTGGCAGAGAATGAGTGACAAAAAGCAAAGGACAAACAGACGAGGAGAATGTGTACACAGTGAGGGAGGAGCAGATAAGGTCCTGTTACAGGGTGGTCATCTGTTGCTAGAGTAGACGGATGACCTCGTATTATTCCTGTCCAGATGTGAGCCTCCAGTGGCCATATGCTAGCAGCCGATAAGCACAGGTTTTGTTTGCTGTGTTGTCTCTGTTTTGTTTGGGGCAACACTGATTTACACAGAGCGTGTGTGTGTGTGTCTGTGTGTGTGTGTGTGTGTGTGTGTGTGTCTTCTGTATGAAGGTATATTGGGTGCAAAAGTGGCGAGCACATTTAACTGCAGATTTTGCATGTGCACACTAAAGTCATAAATGTGTAACAGTAAAGTTGAAGTTGTTAACACAAAATAGGGGCTACAGGTTCACAAATCCTTTTTACAGGTACAAATCTAACCTGGCAATAGCCAGATGAATTTCGCTCCGCCTAGCTCCACTCATCCATCTGGAACCGATCCATTGAAGTGTTGCTTCTGGGCTGGGGCCTAATCAAAAAAATGCTTGCATATGATTGAATAAGCCACTTGTCCGTCATCTATTGACGTGCTACTTCAACCACTCACATCGAAACCAACCCGTGGCTAATAACAGACTCACAGTCGCTTCTACGCTATGTCACATCTATGAAACTCCCGCCCTCGCCCTGATTGGCTAAACCATAAAGTTGGTTGGAGAAATCACTCTCAATGGAAGAGGTCCCAGATGGATGTGAGTGAAGCTAGGCGGAGCTAAGCGGAACGACATTCATCTGGCTAGGGTCAGGTTAACACAAATCCTGTGAGTCACAACTTTCAAGAGTCATGGACACTTGCTCCAATCTCTCCAGAATTTTATTAATGAGAAATTATTTCACAGATGCACAACTTCGGATGCATTAGTTCACATTTGGGTTTACAAATGCACGAATGTTGTGCATGTTCTCAGATTATGAAACACGGATGTGCAAATGTGTTTCGCACCAACTGCGCTGCAACGATTGGAGCAAAAGTGTCGAGTACATGACTCTTGAAAGTTGTGACTCACAGGATAGGATTTGTGTACCTGTAAAAAGGATTTGTGAACCCGTAGCCCCTATTTTGTGTTAATAAAAAAAAATATGTACAACTTCAACTTTACTGTTACACATTTATGACTTAGTGTGCACATGCAAAATCTGCAGTTAAATGTGCTCGCCACTTTTGCACCCAATATACCTTCATACTTCTGTCCCAATTTATATTGTGTGTCAGTGGTTTGGGAAACGGCTGCACGATTTGGGGAAAATATCTCATTGTGATTTTTCTGACAGATTTTTCTGCTATTTGCGATATGATTTTTGAATGTCAGTGTCAAGATTCAGTTTAAGATTCCAAAATTAAACAGTTTAGCCTTTGCGATTAGATAATTGTGCAGCCCTAGTTTGTGGTATCATAAATGTATCTATTAAAGCATCCTTGGATGGTTGCCTTAAATGTGGTCACTGTATGCAGTAGTATAGATTCAGTAACCTGACATTTCAGACGTGGACATTAAACTCATTTGAATTATGCTTTATTTTAAACATATTGGATGGTCTTGTGTTAATTAAGTCTGTCCGTGGGCTTGTTGCAGCATGTGTTTTTAGCAATGAGAGAGGGTGATAATTAACAGACAAATCATTTGAAGTTGATGTCCTTAGTGAGAACAATAGCTGTTTGTCTGAACATGTTGTGTGTTTAGAGCTTGTGCACAGACATCACAGCATCAGCATCTATTTCAGTAGTCATTTATCTTGACTGGTCTTCTGACAATCATGTATGATTACCTTGCTTACTGTGTTCCAAACTGATGCCTGAGAAATCACAACATAAGTCTCACACATGCAATTTTGCTGCACTTTTAATATATTTATACTTGTATTTGATACAAATGTACAGTAGTATACATTGCTGTGTTGCTGCATGTAATGTTTGTACTGTTAAGAGTAGAAGTAGCAGTGGCTTTTGGCATGTTGAATAATTCAGTGATATTAAACATGCTGACAATCATTCCATGTTGTCCCAACCCTATTTGCGTCATCAGCAGTAAAGTTTATGTTATTATTTTGAGTGTTTCAGCATGGCATACTGAATAGTTGGCCGGTGCACTCTGAGGAGTTGCGAGCCAAGCACAGACTTGGTGAGGCCTCTTGGTGTCTCCAACGCCATCCTCATGTTCTGGTCACTCTGCTCCTCAGGTCAGCAGGGTGAGAACCGACCACGCTGGTGTTCTTCCTGGGGGGAGTGACCTATGCCGAGATTGCCGCCCTGCGTTTCCTCTCTCATATGGAGGACAGCGGAATGGAGTACATCATCGCCACCACCAAGCTCATCAACGGAACCAGCTGGATCAAGTCCCTCATGGACCGACCCGATCAGCAGGTCTGACGGGGACCAAAAGGACAAAAAAGGAAATAAAAATATAAAAAGATAAATGAAGATGATGAGAAGGTGCAAAGGACGGTGATGGATTGCTCCAGCTTGACTCTTTGTGCCTGTCGGTGCAAGTAAATGGAACTGTTTGGAAAAAGAGATGTGGATTCATGTGAGATTATATTACCTAATATGACACTGTCTTTGTTTTTTTTTTTTTTTTTTTTATGTACGTATGCTTATGTAATGTGTGCATGTGAGTGAGAGAGAGAAGTTTATGAGAGCTAGGCTACTATGAATATTTAACATCTGCCTTTAACCATTCTGAATTGTTCACCTGTGAGTTAATTGACTAATAACAACTATAAAAAAAAGAACACCTGGTAAAACGTTGCCTTCATAGCATGCATATCAAATCGCCTTCGCCAAAGATTTTGGCAAAAGCTTGTTGAATACCAATTAAGATAACATTCTTAGGAAGACATGGAGCTCATCCATCTATGTCCATCCATAATGGTTATGCTATCAAGTTAATAAGTCTTACATGGACCAGAGCACATGAAGGAACAGGGAGAATAGAGAATCTGGAGCCATGTCCACTAGCCGTCAGCAGTCTGGCCCTGTGGAGAACCAATTAGCTGGCTAACAGGCCTCGAGAGCGGCCGATAATGGGCCTCCGCTGTCTGGGGAGCGGGGCCCTAGCCAATCATAATCAGATGCTGGAGGACGCTGATTGAATTAAGAGGCCATTTGCTCCTTGTTCCGGTGGCTGAGACTGACCATGCTGTGGATAGGGGTTGGAGTGCTGCCTTTTTGCCGTTCAGATCGATGTTCTAGTCAGATGCAAAAGTCTTTAGGCATCAGCAGGGATCCAGGAGGGGGAATTGACATAAAGACAGGCGTTTTCCAAGAAAACCTAACAGACTTGGTGTGCTAAATTTAGATTAGGCCTACTCTTTTTAGTGTTTAACCTCTAAAACTTAAAGCAGTGCTGCAAACTATTTTTTATGATATTAAAGTATTTGAATACATAAGATATACATTCGAATTTATATAGACTACATAAATCAGTGAAAATATACTATATTGCTCTTGACATTGAGGATTAAAAGAATGGGCCTATGCTCTGCTGTTGACATATAAGCCTCCCAATACAGATATTAGATCCTCTCAAATCAACTGTTGTGCAGTTGTAATCCTGATAAGTGCATGACATATCCGCCTGACTTAAAAAAAAAAAAAAGTCTCAATAGAATTGGTAGCCCGCGGAGATGGGGATTAGTCTGTACAGGAGAGGAGTCAAACTAATGTGAAGATTTCCAGCGGAAAAGGCGGCAACAAGCTCCGCCTTAAGTAAGAAGAGCAGGTGCAGACGCGGTTTTGCTTCCATTAGCTAAGCCCCAGGGTTTTCTGGGTCTTGTGATCAATGTAATTGGCCCTGGTCACTCCTACTGTATGTAGACTACACAGGCAGCGTATGCGCGCATCACAGCGCTGCCATCCGTTTTTTCGAAAGGGCGTGAGTGGGAGCTCGCGCACAGGGCATCAAAACAATATTGGAGAGGATTTGACTACTCGCGTGAGTTGACCCATGTAATGTGTGAAGGTAGGCCTATGTGATCTAATTTCAGCTGTTACAGATGACCTTTTCAACTATTTTGACAGTAGCCTATGCAAAGTTCATGGGCAAAGGATGGTTTTGAAAAAGTTGTCAAAATAGACCAGTGTTATTTTTGAGTATTAGTGATGATTTTGTATAACTTGAACTTTATTTAACTTAGCCTAGGTCTCACAAAGACCTGGATTTGGATTACACTATGTGATCGTGTTTAAAAGATATGGCTATGCAACAGTTTTGATGGAAATGTATAGTGTTCCAGAGGTGCAGTGTATCGAAGGAGAGCAGACACATTGTTTCAAAACAGCTTGCAATGAGATCGATTCTGAGTGCATCTACAGTTTAAAGTGGTTAGGCCTATACATTATTCATTATATTATGCCAACGCAACCACTTACCTTAAATCTTCACGAGTTTTTGCAGCATTTCCGCCTACCTCCAAATTATTATTTTTGTCTTGTGCAGATATTTCCCCAATATCCACCATCCCTCTTTTTTCCTGAAGACAGCAATTGGCAACATTTTGAAAATGGAGTTTGTGTTCGAGCCGGAGCCCTTGACTCTCCGCTTTCTTCGAACTTTCAAAGAACTTCTCAAATTTGTGCTTTTCTGTTACACTGTACTGCTTGGGTCTTTGCTGCTCGCCGGATGGACCACTTACTTCATTGTTGCAAAATAAGGAGACAAGATGACATGAAGGGGCAATCACACCAAGAGTAGCCTACTTACAACCAGGTGAATCATCACTCACATCTTATGGACTAAATGGCGCACTTTTACGCTATAATATACCTGCAATGTGACCGCTGTTTTTGTCTGTTGTAATTATAACCGACTGTTTGGATACATACGCGTTTGTTGTTTCCTTCAGAAATGTAAATGGTGACGGTAGCGTATTCCAATGAATTAAAATGTTATCTGTACGGTATTTGTGAGCTTCTGTGTTGCCTATTGAGTCATATGGAATCATGTAGCTAAACATTTCATCTTTGACTCACACTGAATTTAAAAAGACCTAAGTTATTGAACACAAATTGGAGATCTGTTATGATCCCCACACTTAGGCTACACTGTGGTATTCTTTTATAAAGCACATATATAAACTATATAGACCTAATAAAAGCACGCAGAAATATTGTATATATAAAATATATATTATATATATATATATATATATATATATATATATATATATATTTTTTTTATTATTTCAACATTCTATTCTAACAGGCCTATCCATGTAAGTAAACTCAACTTAGATTTCAGAGGATAGTTGCCCAGGGACACATACAAGTGTGTCCCATTTAAAGATTAGTCAATCCACTGTTGGTACTCCAGGCAAAAAGAAGGAGAAATTGGATGAGCCCTAAAATCTTCCTGCTCATATTGCACCATAGCCTGGGTAAGACTAACCTGTTACCAAATTTAAATTTGTTCTGCAGGTCAGTCTGGTAGGAGCCCATTGACATCCGCACCCAAGCTAGTGCTTGGCTGCGGTCACCATGGTATTTATTTGTCACAGTATAATGGGAATGATTTCTGAAAACATGGGTAATAATGTTCTCTTCTATTCTCTCAACTGTTGGAAGAGGCCATAGTCATTTTCCATCTGTCCTGTCTGTCTTTGGGGTTGTGGGTTCTATCTTCCCTGATTAGCTCTGAACATGAATAGATAAAGCAATAACCCAACTGAGGGAAGTTTGGTTTCAATTGGATAGGACATGAAGGTAGAGTTTTACTAGGGCCTGGGATGGCCATGCCTCTCTGAGGTATCAGGGCAGGTATGTAGCTTATGGGAAATCATCACAATATAGCACTGAATCTATTCACAAAATGCAATTGAGAAAAAATGATAACATGTCACATAAGAGTCATTCCGTGTCAAATCAGAAAAAATCCAGGAAAATGGTTGCAGCGCCGACTCTGATTTTCTTCAAAGTTTGTCTACACAATGTTTAGGTTCCATAACTAAGACCTGTAAATGTTTTTGTTCAATTATATTGCTTTTATAGTCTTTTTGCCCGTGACTGTTTACACTCTCTAAAAGGCCTTATCTTGGAGGCCATGTTTGGACATTCATATCTTAAAAAGTATTATTATAGCCTAACCAAACTTTGTAGAATAGAAGACAAACATGTTCTCAGTGCAATTCAATCATTAAAGATTGTACTACAGTCTCATTGGTTTAAGTTCCTAGTTTCAGAAAAAACATGCAATCCTTCCCAAAATGTGAAGTCTCCAAAACAAAAGACCATGACAATAATAAGGATAAAACAAGGCGTGTTTGTATTTTTGTGTCATTTTCATGCAACTGAAATGGTATGTGGGGTAGGTAATAGGACCATACAAATCTATGTGGAAATAGCTAAGTATATGGACATTTAGTACCAATATAAGTCCCATTCACAGAATAAATGTATTTTACAGGTGTTTTGGGAACATAAGACCATTATGAAAGGAGCAAAATGCTATGCTGTGTTTCACCTGAGCGGGCGCTAAAATCTATTGTTTATTGTAAATGTTTATTTTGGTATTCCCAAAACAACTGGAACTACATGCATTTATTGTGTGAATGGGACTTGGTACAATATTGGTTTACACATTAAATATCCATATACTTAACTATTTCCACAGCTATTATGGTACTAGCTATCCCACATACCATTTCAGTTGCTTGCTTTTTATGAGTTGGTCTTCCACCCAAGAAAATTTGAGGAGGCTAGGGAAAATATTTGTCAAGATATTAATGCCCAAACATGGTACATGTTTTTCAAGCTGTAAAAATGAAAGAATTTCAAGGTCTGAAAAAGATATGAAGACAGAAGATTTGCACAGAAATATTTCACAGGCCTTGGTTTTAGGACCCATTGATGATATAGACAAGGTTTGAACAAAATATGAGACGTTGCAGAAACAACCTTATCTAATTTGACACGGAATGACTCATGATGCAAAAAGGGCACTGGCAAAAATTATACCTGAATATCCATGGGTACGTCATTGCAGGATCTTTACCAACAGAGGAACTTTATTGTCCTGGAAATTTACCAAGAGACTTGTCTATAAACACAAAATGCCAGGTCTTTAGGAGGAGACCTCAAAGTTTGTATCAGATGAAACAGTCTACAAATAAAGCATTAATACACTTTTAAAAATATATATATACATACACAGGAGAGATGTTACATTTCTAGTGCTATACACACAGTGACCAATTTACCGTCCAAAACAAAATCACTAACAAAGAAACTTTTGAGGGCAAAAAACACCACCAAAAGAACAGTTTCTGAGAGCATTTCACTGGGGTTAATAAGCAGGCACCTTCCGGGTGTTTCGTTGAATTAGGCCCACAACACCTCCTGAAGGCTAAACAGTAACATAACTAATAATTTAACAAATAATAATTTAACCTCTTCCTTTCAAAGACTTCCTCCTCCATCTTCAAAGGGAATAGATAACTCAATAAAGTAGTAGCCTAGGCAATGTTCTCAGAATACAACACATGTCTGGTCTCAAAGTAGTCACATCAATACACTAATAATGAGCAGGAAACAATATTTGGTTAATAGCCTAATTGACAGCAAACATTACTTGGATATTTTTGAAGGATATAAATCATACCTGCCAGTTCTGAAAACAGTTTCTTATTGGAGTTTTTCACGTGACAAATGTCAAAATAGAAATTGACACATTTGTGATGTACTGTAGGCTAAGTGTGCCTAACTTTTCCGATTAGGCTACACCAAAGAGTTGGCAACAATGAGCTCCTTGTAATGTTAAATTGGTTGTTTTTTTGTGTGTCAGTCTTGCTGGGCCTACACCCTGATAAAAGTTAACCCAGACTTTAAATAGAAAAATAAATGGGAACTTTGCTTGTGTCAAAAATATGAATGTTCTTGTCATAAACATTAGATATTGCATTAAAAAAGTAAATTTGTCATGCCAAAGATGCCTGCGTGCTGACACCCAACACATGACATGATGTGTATGCTACTGATTAAGACAATTCCACGGGCAGAAAGCACCCCATGTAATCCTACTCGATTTAGCCCTTACCATTGTGCCGCATAGTTTGTCCTTCTTTGCTTCTTGTTTGAGCCTTTACGTGGCAGTAACGCAGCGCCTTTTCATCCTCCAGTCACAATCAGCCATATACATGAAGTGACTCCTCCTCCGCAAGTCGGTGGCTTGCGAGGACTGTCTTCCTAGAATATTGTGTGCTAGCTTCCCCCTTTACTGCAAAGTGTAGTCAAAGAGAACGAGCCATCATGTTCACGCTTTCTGAAGTCATTGTTATTTTGGCAACTTTATCAGCCACAGCGTCGGGATATTTCGTCAGCATAGACGCTCATGCCGAAGAGTGCTTTTTCGAACGGGTCAACTCGGGCACCAAGATGGGCCTAATGTTTGAGGTTGCAGAGGGAGGCTTCCTGGACATCGATGTGGAGGTAAGCTAACTAGCTAGCTGGCTACCCCACAAGGATAACCAACGTCGTTGGAACTAGCCATGTTGCGACATGTCAGGCCAAGCTATCAAACGTGTCGTTAGAGAGGATGTAACATTAGCTTTTCAGGCGAAACCACGTCATGTTATGTTCAGGAAATGTTGCAGTTAGGGGATATAATACGTACTGAATGCCATTGATTAATTAATCTAGTGTAGCACGCATTGCTACACTAGCCGTAGCTAGCTAGTCATAGCCTGCCAACTTGCTTATGTCGTTTTTCCTAACAACAACATGGTTTATTAACCTCTTATGTTGTTCACATAAACGCCCAACAACTGTTGCCCCGATCTAGAGTGAAAATAAAGAAAGGCTGTGAAGTTGGATGTTACTTAACAAGCTAGCTACATAAGGCGGCTATTTTAGCGGAGAGTATTTCCTAGCATTTTGGTCTGAGCGCTAGGTAACAGCTGTTGACGTTGCTGATGTTAGACTACCTGAAACCTAACGTGAGAGTGTAAATCAAAATGGGTTGCATGCATCAGAGTGAAACGGCATCATCACGACAATAGTCATTGAGTATGCTTAGTAAGGTACGTTACTTACAACAGCTGTACGGTAACGTTGCACATGAAGTTGCCTTTGGAATGGGTGAAAGGTCTTGAGGCAAGTCCTCTGTCAGGTTACATACTGAAATATTGCATCATCTTTAAATCTTGTTCACTTTTGACAATAATTTTGGTGTCATATTGTGTTTACAGAGACTGTGGAGATGCATATAATTATTAATATGACATATCATTTTTTATTTATCTGATGTCAATGTATCCCACCACTTCCATAGATCACTGGCCCGGATGGGAAGCAGATCTATAAGGGTGACCGAGAGTCCAGTGGGAAGTACTCTGTTGCAGCCCATATGGATGGAACATACAAATTCTGTTTCAGTAACAAGATGTCAACCATGACTCCCAAAATAGTCATGTTTACCATTGATATCGGAGAGGCACCCAAAGATGGCGTGGAGACGGAAGGTAAGCTTAGCTCAGCTCCCTGTGTGTCTGCGTGTGTCTGTCTGTGTGTATGGTTGTGCTGAAATATTTGAAATTCTGGGCACAGCCTCCTAATTCAAAGACATTTTGATAACTCCCCTGCCGTGGCTGTTTATTTCAGTAGTACATGCCACAGATGAAGAAAGTTGGTGATGTGATTGCACACTGTCTCTTTATACATTGAAGGAGTTTCCTGCTAGAATCAGGAAAAGTGGAACTGATCAGCTCTCAGATGATTAAATGATCAACTCTCAGATGATTAAATGACAGATCTTACAGATCTAACTAATGGAAGTTGAGGTAGTCTGTCTTTCTATCATTGTTTATTCATGCTAAATGTTGTGCTGAACATCATCTTGCAAAGATGGTCCTTGCTGCCCTTTTTTTCTTGCTTCCTCTCCTTGTCATCCCTCTTACTCTGTTCATTCCTCCTCTCTTTCTTCCCTTAATTCTTCCTTCCCTCCTTCAGTTGGTGGTGACACCTGGGATGGTATGTTAACCCAACTGCATGGATTTGCAAATCACCGAGGGACTCACTGTGTGACTGTAGACTGTTGCTGTGTTGAAAATTGCTGTCTTTAGGCAAGCTGAACAATGGAAATGTGTGTGTTCACTACTAATTGTCAACGATGATATGCTGTTAAAATTACTTATTGCTAAGGACCTGCAAAATAGTGTTCAAGTGATAATTTAATAGTTTTTGTAATGAAGCATTTTTTATTTTACTGTTTAGTTGTTAGTGTGTCAGGACAAAACATGATCTATTGAACACTATTGCTGTTTTCACTAACAGGTCAGAATGTCTTTACTAAGTAAAGGCTTATCTGCAAGAGACCTTGATGTCTTAAAGACTTGAGAGGACTTGTGGGTTTGTCTGTGTGCTAGGCACTGAAGTCAGACTAACATGAATGGGTTGAAGTTGTTTTTTTATGGTTTTTGTTTAGTTTGTTTTAACTAAGTTGTGCCTCACCACTAGCCTGGCTAATTCCAGACCACTTCTCAAATCTCGATTGAGATTGAGAATGGGTCTGGGGACACTTCATTCACCTCTGATTTTTTAGGGGCGGAACTAGCAATGAAATTAAACTTGAATTGGTGCATTCTACTCTTACCCAATCTTTTCGGAAGTAGAGCAAAAAACATCTTTCTTGTAAAGAACAGTTTAAAATGCAGTTATTTACTCAATTCCAAAGAAAATGCATTTCCAAGACTGTTTCAATCCGCAAACTTCTATCATTTCACTATAATGAAGTGCGCTTTTCTGCATGTTTTTACTCGCATAGCGTGTGAATTTCAACAGGGTAGGGTCGTCTCAAATTAAACACCAACTCCGTGCACTTAACAGAAATGACAATCATAACATTTAAACATAACATTACTGGTGTTAAAATGCAGTTTGAATGCTCTTGTGCACTCATTAGATATCGAAAGTACAGAAGTATGCAAATTGGAACATGGTGCATATCTTAAACACAGACACAATCAGTGCAGCCATTGGTCTTATTGAACATGCTGTCTGTCATCTTATAAAGCCTGCCACATGCCAGATAAGCGGGTTTGATTGGTTCTTCCGTTTTTTGGGTGATTCGGAAATCGGCTTCAATGGGTTGGTCTCCAGGCGGAACGGCAGAGTAACAGGTTCGTCTGGGTTCACCCAGGCTTCTTCTTCACACAAAGCCTGTCTTTCTGTCAAATTAACCATGATACTTGATTGAAGGATGGGTGTGATCAATGATCACCAAAGATCAGTGGCTGGGGAAAAAAGCAAAACAAAACCAGAATATTTTTGAACACTCCGTGCCTGCTGCACATGTACAGCTTGCATGTAAAGCTTACGGGCTGCCACTCGGTAGACTGAGAAATGAGTCTGATGAAAGAGGAAACTCGACACCAAAGCAGTGGACTAGTAATGTGTGTGAATTGCGTAAGAGCGGCCGTTCGAGCAGTCCCACACACTCCCACTGACACGCCGCGTTCTCCGTGTGCTTTTCTCCCTCACAGCCCATCAAAACAAACTGGAGGAGATGATCAACGAGCTGGCCGTGTCCATGACTGCCGTCAAGCACGAGCAGGAGTACATGGAGGTCCGTGAGAGGATACACAGAGCGAGTAAGAGCCCTTCACCCTCTGAGTCCACCTACTGGTCAACTGTTTGCATTTGATGCTTTTTATAAGTGATGTTTACCTGCTTCAGCCACTGCTGCTAGTTGACAAGTGGGAGTTCATGCTAAGCAAGTAGTTATCATGGTATAAAGTTTATGTTTTAAGCCAGTGTGCTGCATGTAATCTGACCTTATGGTATGGTCATCGTACTTTTGACTGTGTGATTATTGTTTCGTTTTTTTTATGACAAATATTGTGTCTGTCGGAATTACAATTAAAACTGACTGTTTTCTTTATATTTGGCTTTTTGATGTTTCATCATGCAACTGAAAGAATCAAGTTGTCAGTGCATTCCTAGATCTCATGTTTTTATTTGTGTTCTTTTCTAGTCAATGACAACACAAACAGCCGAGTGGTTCTCTGGTCCTTCTTCGAGGCGCTGGTCTTGGTTGCCATGACATTGGGACAGATTTACTACCTGAAGAGATTTTTCGAAGTGCGGAGAGTTGTGTAAAATCTTGGTTTTACATGTAAGATTTTTTTACTCCAAAAGTGTGCTCCCCCCCATCAACTGGTACCATTTGCAGAAAAATAAATTTGAAAATGGTCCATGGCCACGCGGCAAGATTGGAAATTGTCCGGACCCCAGGAAATGGTCTCTCCCCACCTTCCGCTCTCTCTCCGTCTTGAAATAAAAATGTTTTTCTTTTTGTTGCCCTTGTTACTTTTAGTAGTCACCCAGTTAACAGTGTAAAAACAAACTGTCCTCAGACCCTTGTTATGAAGACTAACTCTCTGCTGTTATGGGGTGATATTTTTTTCATGTTGTCACTATTTTATTAGTCAAAAATGTCATGAATTTGAGGGATGCTGTATCCTTTGCTACAACAGTGGGTGGGACAGGGAGGGCCTGCAGATGTTGTGTGGACTTTGAACGTGCACTTTGGGGAATGGCGCCATTTTTAAGAAGTTCAGTTTTAGTTGTTGTTTAGTTAATGAAAAGCAATATGTTGGGTATGTGGGAAGGGGTGGCTATTAATGTAAATCCTGCTTTTCCTTTTGTTTTGTTTCTGTACTCGCTTATCTTCTCAATGCCTTCTGTGCCATCATCCGAACAGCCCTCTCAGTCGGTTTCAACAAGCTTGCGAAGGTCACTTTGCCATCACTGGTCAAGGGGGGGTTTGCGAATGTCAGGATCAGTCCTGCCTGATTTCCTCCAAACTCCGTGTGCAAAAGCTGTGACGTGTCCCTAGAAATCCAGCCATTCAAACCCAACTTGACCACCCAAGTTTAAATTCAAAGTGAAGTTTGGCAACTTTGAGTTTAAAAGTTCTGCTCACAAAGGCACATTATGCATACACTTTGAATCATTTTTGGTTGGTGGAACTAGGAACTTGGCTTTTTCTTTTTTTTTTTTTTTTACTGGGGTGAGTGGTACATTATTATGGACACACTGGGATGTAGACAGTAATTGCTTGAGCTTCAGTATTGAACCATGAAATGGCGAAATTTATCCAACTGTAATTTTGTACAAATGTTAAGTTTATTTCAATATATGTGTGAGGGAAGCTGCGGTTTCTCTCTATTGTGTTGGGGAAAAGAGTTGATTTGGTTGAAACAACAGGGAGGGACAAATCTTTGGAATTGATGCTAATCTGAAGTTGTCAAGGTGTGAAGTTCAAACATGACCTGGCTTTAATTGGGGAATCACGTGTCTTGTTTCTTCTTTTCAAAAGGACCATAATCATTCAACTTCATACAAATACACATTTATCTATCAACAAATGGTGATAATGATATTTAAAAGTGCTGAAGAATAATTAAAGGATGTATGGGCTAACCATGTCTATAACTGAAAAAACACCTTCAATGTGATGGAACTGCTGTGTCTAGACTGTAACATATTTGCTATGTCAACACTAATATTTATGTAGACAAAAACGTTTTGAAAAAATTAGAAAGGCTCCAAGCAGTCACAATGATTGCCAATGAAGAAATGACACAAGAGTCTCCTGATATTCTGGTTTTATTTTACACAAGAAGCTTGCAAAACAAGTGGAGTCACCCAGGCCAAAGCACCATCAGCAGAGAAGGCATAGCACAGCTGCCATTAAGTGCACAATGGTCATCCCCCTCTCTCTATTGATCATGTAGGATGGGAAAGACTCATAGGTAAATCTTGATGAGTTCGTCACTGATGGCTGACGGAGTGAGAACTCCCAGGTCGGTGAACAGCAGGGTGATGAGGGAAGGAGGGGTGTAGTCAACCATAGGGTGCTCTTTGTCCAGGTCTTCAGCTGTTTTAAGGGTGTGAGCTTTGTACTAAGGGAAGAAAAGAGACTCATTGTTAAAGGAAAGCAGTTACTTGCAAGTGCATAGAACAAAGTTAAAGTAAGAATAGTCCTCGTTTTAGGCCTCCTATGTCAACAACACTAGGTTTCTATAACAAATGAACCAAGAACAACCAACCTTAAATCGATCAGGAACATCTTGCTGGTTGAGGGGATAGAGCCTGACAAACTTGAAACTCTCTGCCACCACGTAGAATGGCTTATTATGGGCTTTAGAACACACTGCCATCTGATAGGTGCCAATCTGTGACAAGAACATAAATGATTTGCAACGGTACTTTAATGTAATATTGTGTCATTGCGATCTTTGTGTGATCTGAGTGTGCTACTCACCTTATTAATTATGCCTCCACTCTCCACAACTCCTTCTGCTCCAACTATCACAAGGTCTACCTTCTCCATTACATAGCTGACAAACACACAGAGAGGACATACATGGACTGTGCAATTTTGTTTCCACTTTGTCTTCTTATGAGTGAAAATAAAAAACAGAGTTTTAGTCCAAGTCAGTGGTGAAATATACAGAGCAATTCAAGCACAAGTTAAGTACACTGACAGACCAGCAATGACTCTATTGTACTGTAAAATGGAAGGAGAAATCTGCAATCCGGTTTCTCGGATGAGGTGGTGAACATCTGGACTTCAATCCACTCACCCCACTGCAGCATCCAGGATAACTGTGACTGGGATATTTAGCTTCCGTAGCTTCTCGGCCATCTGATTTCTGTGGAAATAAATTAAAGTTTTTAATTGGTTATTGGTCTATAAAGTTATATTGTGTTATCTCAATTTAAAGACGCATGTAATTAATGGTTCTGTTTTAGGGGATGTTGACAAGGGAAACCATTTCCATACTTTGCTTCAACATCACCTACAGTATATTGCAAGATGGCCCAAAACACACATTTCTTGACAGGCCTTTCCTAAACAGAGTTGTTCCATGGATAATTACCCTGAGGAGTCTGGTTGGGACTCTGTAACATAGACGCTAAAGCGCTTCTTATCCGCTGCCACATTCTCCAGCACTTTCAGAACCACCCGGGATGATGAGTGGGTCAGGATTTTCTACAACATCAACACGGGGACATTAGCTCAATCACAAATCCTGCATTTACTGTATATCAAGAAGACATTGGCGTACTACCTCCTTGGGCTGAGACTCACCACGGGGACTTCATGATTTCAGTTTAATTACGGTTTCATAAGATCATGATTTAGCAAAAACAAAGGCATTTGGCTTGCTCAAAAAACAACACAGATGTGAAATTCTCAGTGCTGTGCACTGACTGGACTCTGACAGCTCCTGAATGGTCAGAATAGTAGCCCATCAAATGTCTCACATTTTTTGTTGATCTCTGACCCTTTCACCAATTCTGGCTATCATGACAAAACAGTTGTGGAAGAAAAGGTTGTTTGTACTCACAGCTCCATCTTTGATGAAATTGTGGCAAAGTTTGGCCACCTTGTTTCTGGAGAGTGAGATCTTCTTCAGGAACAGTTCCCCTCTTTCAACCATCACCTTTTTGCACTGAGAGAGGTCCTGAAATATTGGAGAATGGAAATGTAATCTGTTTGTTTACTTTTTCACCAAATTAAACTTAACATTTTTCACCAATTTCACCAAAAAGAAACTGTGGGGTTTGTGATGTACAGTATGTGTGTGGATGTGTGTATTCAATTAAATCCCATTTTATTTTATTTATATAGCACCAACGATAGCACAAACTCAATTTCGGTCTAAACAGAAACCAGAACCTGAACTGCATGTGGATAAATGGTGCTAACCGGATGTTCCAGTGATGTGAGGGTGATGAAGCGGAGGAAGAGCTCTCCTCCTGAGGACACTGCCACTGAGGAGTCTGCCTCCTGCAGCCGGCCGATGGCCCGTGTCATGTTCTCTCTCAGGCCCAAGATTGTCTCACCTGGGGATGAGGACAGGACAGGACAGGACAGAACTCTCATCAGTTAGTTAGTCAGTCAGTTTGGCAGATCAGAGAGTAAGAGACAGAGAAACAGTGATGGGTAGTCACTTAATAGGTCAAGGAGTCCAATGGATATAATCACTAACTTTGGTCTCTTTTCAGGAACTCCAGGAGAGAGCGAATTGCGGCCACTGCTGAGGCAACATCTGGATCTTGACTCATTTGAGTTCTGAAGTATTCCACTAACTCTGATGACACAAAACACAAACAATTGTAAGTGGTCAAATCTGTCAGAAGCAGCAGTCATGCCTTTACCATGAATCTCAGGAACAATCTACCAAAAAAGTTACTGGATTTGTAACATAAAGCCATAATGTGTTTAAAATTGTACTTTCAAACTGACCTCATTTGCATACCATGTGAACAGCATCAGGAGATGTCAGTAACGTGTATGAGCTGAGCTGAGCATTTTCAGAACCTGTGCATACTCCTGACATTCATACAGTTCAGCTTACCTCCTTCATCCATTTTGCCCACCAGATCTGACCAATGAAGAGACCCGAAAACTGAAGAATAGAGTAGTATGCGGGATACGCGCCTTATTTGCGTCTGAAACAAAATAATAGTTGTCTACCTGATGTTAGCTAGCCTGTCATTACACTACACTAGCTGTAACGCTTGCTAACAGTTTCTGACGCAACACAGGGACACTATTCTGGTAAATTCCACGTCAAAACGTTTAACTGTGAACAAACATCAGTTTTCTGAAATGGCTATCAATAAACGATAAAACAAAGGACTGTTAAACAATTCTTACTATTTAGTTATATAGCAGCTGTGCTGTGTGTTCTGCATGTTCTGTGAATGTTTCGTCTCATTGAGATGACGTCAGATTTACGCCATCAAGTCGTCGCCGTGGCTTAAAGCTGTGATGGCTTCAGGTTTGTAGCTGTGAAACTTCATACCAAACTTCTGTTTTTGTTGTTACCTAAAATTATATGGCTAATTGTATCACGTAAAGAAATGCATAAACTCCTTGACACTGCACCACTGTCGAACAGTGGCATAACTTGGTTCGCATAGATAGAATAACGTTATCCAACTGGCTAGCCTTTGCTAGCTATTTGTTCTCATGTAACTGAACTTTTATTTAATTATAAATGTATATTTTTACCTCTTTTTTTAGAAGACGAAGTTAGTCTTCTGGTCATCGTACTTGACGTGAATCCAATATGGTGGGGGCAGCAAACGCAACGACAACCAGAGGTTGGTTAAGTCATAACTTACTGTACAATATTGTGCTGAAATAGTAGGCTAAGGTGCCTTGGTTCGCATCACAGTCAAGCATATGTATGTATGCATAAAACCAGTGATTTGATGGAAACTGATATACATTTTGGAATAGTGGGAACAGTAGGCTAAACATAATTGTGAAGATACGTCAAGCTAAATGTTACTTGGGATAATTTTGCTGTGAACTGAGATACAGTCGGACTCGCTACGTGTAGAAAGATAGTTATTTCTTGTATTAGAGTTCTCCGTCTATAAACAAACAACAAAATACTCAGTTTGATAGCATCTAACTATTCTGTGTTTGTTAGTTCACCCTGTCAAAATGCCTGGATGCTGTGATGGTCATGGGTAACTCTCACCTGATCATGACCAGGACCAACAAACTGGCCATCATTGCAAGCACCTGTCAGGAGAGGTACATTTTGTTGAACCAGAGAATAATCATCTTCTCTCAGAGAGAGCAGCTACATAATACAGTGGTAGCCTGTTACTATTTATGTAAGTAGTATGTGACATATTTGTCTCTTTGTCTCTCTCTCTCTCTCTCTCTCTCTCTCCCTCTTTCTCTCTGTCACTTTCTCTCTTCATCCCTCCCTCATGCTCTCCTTTTCTCTCAGTCATTTCCTGTTTCCCAGTAAGCACTGGAGTGCTGGCGATGGCACTGGGGATGACTCTGTATCAGCTGGTGGCGATGGCAAATATGAGCTCCTTTCGGTTGCTAATGACTTTATGGCAGAGGAGATAAGGGCTCTCATAGCACGGAGTAAGTGTCATTGTGTCACACGAGTGTCTTGAGTAGAGAAACACAGACAGATTTGGTCCACTCTTTGAAAAGTGTGATGGAGCCTGGAGAACCAATGTCAAAGGCATTTAGCCATGTAAGAGAAAGTATGTAGAAGTAACAGATCTCTGAAGGCCATATCCATGCACACACAGGCAAGGCGTTATTTAATTGTCTGCCCAGTTCCTATAAGTGTCCCTTGGCCTCCTGTCCTAAACCTTCTCTAGTAACACAATAAAAATAGAGTGTAATAATAAGATATATTTTCTTCCACAGTGGAGGTGAAAGACCAGACAGACACGTTGTTAGCTGGAGCCCTTGCCAAGGCCCTGTGCTGTATCCTTTCATAATGGAGAGATCCTTTAAAACAGTGGCTCTCAATAGGAGATCACTGCCCACAATGGGGGCCTCAGGGCGCTGCCATATAATGAGCCTAATGTATCAAGTGAGACTCCTTTATCCACTTTTGCAATGTTATTTAAACATATTATGTATAATTATGTTTGGGGGTTTTTGCTCAAAAACTCCATTATGAAAATGTGTAATTAGCTCATCTGTCCTTAATATTATACATTCAGACATACATCGTCTCTCAAAACAACTGGCAGGTAACATTTGCTAGCACATACTGTACGCATTCCATTGTATTTAAAATTCAAATGTGAGATGTGATGGTCTTTAATTCTATTGTTTATTTTCCTTAGCTGGCCAGGACATGACGTCCAGAATATTGGTAAGGTCTTACTGCAGTCAACAGAATGAATAGTTAATGGTGTAAATAACAATAGTGGAATTGATAACTGATGTATTAATTTGATGTTTATTAGGTGATAAAAGCAGCAGAAGACTGTGCTCTGCAGTACATGAACTTCATGAATGTGATCTTTGCTGCTCAGAAACAGGTGAGATGTCCCTCTCATCCCCTCTGTTATTCTCTCTATCATTGTGCCTTAATTTCTCCTAGTTTTGTGTTCCTTCTGTTTCAGGGTGTCCTTATAGATGCTTGTGTGCTCGACTCCGACTCCGGGCTCTTACAACAGGTGTGTCATTAAAAGCGTCAATCATTTAAAGCCTCTATGACCTCTTATTTAATTCTCCATGTGTAAAACCTGAGCCTTTCCTATCTAATCTTTCCCTTCAGAGTGCACTGCCACCTTGCTTGATATTACTCTCTCTTAATTGCCATCTGTATACCTATATTTATTAGTAGACCACAGAAAACTTTAACCACCATTTTTTGTTTCTTTCAGGCTTGTGACATAACAGGGGGTTTATACCTCAAAATACCACAACGGGTTGCCCTCACACAATACCTGTTGGTGAGCATCTACAGCGAGGTTAAACACCACCACACAACCATAACTGACTATCCTAAGCAAACCCACATAAGTACTGGCATATCTCGTATCTAAACACAGGTTAAAAATAACCCAGAATCTCAGAATTTATTTATGTTTTGCCAAAAATAGGGATGTTGGACGTTTTATGTTATTACACTTGTTGAAGCTGGAAATGGTATTTAAACTGAATTGGTATTTGAAGTACACAGTCTAAGCTTGAGGACTCCTTGTTTAAGCCTGAATGTTGTCTCTGTGTTGCCAGTGGGTGTTCCTGCCTGACTCTGAGGAGCGCGCCCAGCTGGTGCTGCCACCATCGGTCCACGTGGACTACAGGGCCGCCTGCTTCTGCCACCGCAACCTCATCGAGATCGGCTATGTCTGCTCTGTCTGCCTGTCTAGTAAGGACTTGCTTTAGCCTAAAATAGACTAGAATACATATTAGACATTAGAGAAGAATATAGTATCTAGGCATATTCTCCATTTACAAATAGCTAGAAGTATTTTAGATTCCTTTTCTCCATGATCTCATTTTTAAAAGCTAATCCTCTTTACCCATATAAACAGGTAAAATGAATGATCGCTCAAGGAGAAATAAATGCCTGTTTTTAATGTTTCAGTGCATCTTTGCAGTCCTTCATTCAAATGTGTCTTGTCCTTTTTAGTATTCTGCAACTTCAGCCCAATCTGCACAACATGCGAGTAAGTACATAGTCAATGTAGATCAAAAGATGCATAGATAAAGTCCATAATGATACAGTTCAGCTCTGTCACTATCCCACATGCTCCAGTGTCTTCTTCATGTCCACCTGTTTGTCTCTGTCTCCAACCCCTAGAACTGCCTTCAAGATCCCGCTGCCTCTGATCAAGGCCAAGAAGAAGAAAGTCAAGCCAGTGACGTGACTCCGGTGGTCACCTGCACGGTGTGCCCACATGAGGACCTTTATTTGTGTGTGTAATTGTAATGCCTCAGCACTGGATGCGTCTCGGTGTAGGAGGCCATGTTCCTGAAGAGGTCTGGAGGTGTTGTCATGGACTATTTTCAAATGGCTCAGTCAGCAATTACTGAGGGGTGTTGTTTTCTAATTCTATTGTACTACCTACTCTTTAAGTTAAACTGAACTGATGGTGCCTGTACACGCATGCACACGCACGCACGCACACACACACACATATACACATACACACGCACACACACACACACACACACACACACGCTACACTCACATACACACACACACACACTACACACACACACACACGCTACACTCACAGACACGCACACACGCTACACTCACATACACACAGACACACACACACACTCACACATTGTGAACAGGCTAGTGGCTCATATTTTTAAGTCCATTTAGAGATGCTTGAGTTGAGGGAAGGGAGGGTTTAAAGAGGAAGCCTTCATTAGTGTTTCCTATTGTTATTGTTAGCATGAGACTTGACCTCTTTTACAAGCACACCCCTTCCTGGCAGATATTATGTTCTTGCCAGGAGCCGTTCTACTCTTCCCCACTTGCCAGTATAATCTAATTAATATATTATCTACCCTGAAGGAGTGTTAATAAGGACATCCGTCGGTCATCAGCTTAAGGCTCTGTTGGGGCAAATGTATTGGTTTGCTCATGTTTCGTAATGTGTATTTTAGTTGTCATTGCTTACTGTAATTTTGTAAAAAAAAAAAAAAAAAAAATGAATAAAGAGCTTTGAAAGCAAAGGTCATAAAAAAGACATTTGATCCCATCAGTCAGAAAAACCAAGCCCAGGAATGTAACGCAGTCAGAGGAGAGACCTAAGTCAAACCATGACACGTCTTTTATTGCCTCATGAGCAAACACTGGCACACTAGCCAAGATGCCAGTTGACAAGATTCAATATACTTAAATCAATCAGATAAGAGAACACTGCTCACGTCCATTTCAGGAAAACGTTAATGACAGTTCCTTCTCTACTCCTGTAATGTGAAACTGTGGCATTGTGAGGGAAGTTGCCTTAAGGACCAGCTGATGGAGAAGATGCTTGTGTCCGGGAAGCGGGATGCTGAGTGGAAGTGCTAGCAGCTCGGGCGGTTGCCGGCAGGCAGCAGGCTTTGAGGCTTCTGGGAAGGCATGTGAACGCTAGCCTGAGTGTGGCGGCTACAGGAAGCACTTCCCACATCCCTGCCAAGCTCCTTCCAGTCAGGATGACTGTGCATAAGAGACCTTTCTCTAGTATTCACCAGCCTTGTCTTTGTGCCCTTGGTTTACGGCCTGAAGGACAGTTTGGACGACACTGACGATGTCATTGTCAGCTTTTGAATGCCCAGTCCCAGCAGACAGAGTGATACTGAGGGATTGTGAGGATTAAATGGCCTACATTGTAATTAGATTTGAGTCGAGGTTAAAACTAGTAATGAAAAGAAGCTGCTTCCAGAAACCATTTCACAAAGCTTTTTTGTAACCTGACCATCTATTAAATATGGAGAAATTCTGGCTGCAGCAATTGCATTGACAAGTCATTAGTTTTGACAGTGAAGCACCACACAAGTGTATATTACATTCATGTAAACATTTCAATTTCAGTATTTCTATTTTCTTTTCAATATTGCAACTTTTCCTTATTAGTACGCTGTTTCACCACCAGGAGGCAGAGTAGACCAGCATATTTACTGGTCTTTGTCTTCTCTCTCTGCAACTGCTGCTTGAGAGCACTTCCTCTCACACAAAAGAGAACCTTTGTCCTTGTGTGTGTTTGCATGTAGAGCCTAAGGCAAGGGGCGCAGCTAAGCTAAAAGAGGCGCGGATGAAGACAGATGCACCCATTCTGCACAATTTTATTGTACTAAAATCATTTTAGAATTATTGCACTGCTGCCACTGATAGGTCAAATATCAAATCTAATTTTATGACTGGGATCTTCATGCTTTGGTATGACTGCCTGCCTAGAGCATCCAGGACAGCTGTAGAACTGGAAGAACAGGAAGGGGAAGAGGACATGGGCTCAGATTCCAGTATTGCGCTAATGGATCCATCCCTAGTGTGTGTGTGTGTGTGGGTGGTACTGCCTAAGATGGTTAGTCACCCAGCCCATCTCTGTTTAGCATGACACATGGCGAGCATGTGCAATGTGTGTGTGTGTGTGTGTGTGTGTGTGTGTGTGTGGCACCATGCATGGTATTTGTGCAGATTTACTCATAAAGTGAGCTGCGGACTTCGGCTCAATCCAGCATGGATGGTACTCTCTGTCTTCTTGCATTCCTTGCACGGCGACTCATTAGGTTGATCGCTGGTCCCGAGTGTGGCCTTGCTGTTCTGCCATCCTAATACTGAAAGTCTCAATTATGCACAGCAACAGCTGGATGTAGCCTGGACCCAGTATAGCACGCTAGCATTGAATGGCATTCTCCTTTAGTTATCAGTATGCATACTGTAATCCATGTTTCTGTAACCTTATCCGAAGTATTGGTCAGTTCTTGCCCTATGCTATGACTGTAAGCCAGTGGTAGCCCTATTCGAGGACCACTGGGAAATTGCTAGGTCTTGCCATTATTCAAAAACCACCAACCATTCACTGAGCATATCATGAGTTGCTCTTTGGTGGTCACTAATCATGTATGACAGGCAGTGGCAAAGACATGCATGTCAGCCTTTCGTATTCAGATAAGTGTGATTGCTGTACCCACTGCTTTGAAAAGCCTCTGGTTCGCCATGTTCCTGGCCTAGAATTGTTTACAATTTATTTTCCAACCACAAAGACACCATGTGATGTTCTCTCACTCAGGAGCAGGCTCACTTTTAATCCAATTTCACCCCTCTGTGTTGCTAAGTGATCTGTGGAACATCTTTTTAAAGCTGATTTTCCCCTTTAAAACCTCATATTCATGGTTTATTTGAGGTAATGTCTTTGTCAGGACATGTACAACCTGAGCCACTCAATACATATTTACCAAGAAACCCGCACGACTTTCTTCTTTTAGCCTGCAGCCTTGTAATGGGAAGCCACACAGCATACGGAGAACCCATCACAAACACAAACACACACACACTTTTCCTCTTTCAGGCTCTGCAAACACATGATGATTATTTTTACCACTTATTGATTATATATCTAAAACGTTCTCAGTATCTCATTACTGATTTGTAATGCATGCATTAGATTGCATTGATATGGGCTTCTCTGCTGTTGGCAGGACATAATAGCCTTAGGTCAGTAGACTGATAGTGTCAAAGTGGACCTGGCAGGCAGGCCACAGTGACTCACTGTACACCCCAGGCACTGTTGGGAATATTGTAATGATCTATTGTTAGACTCATAGCTAACATATTTCTGCTGGTTAGGTCACATCAATCCTCAGTCACACACACATTGTTGTCTGTAGGCCCAATGTCATTCATTAGGTAAAACATTCCAGAACTGTGCGTGTGCACGTGTGTGTGTGTGTGTGTGTGAGAGAGAGAGAGACCACGGCCACAGAGCACTTTCTCTCCTCCACAGCAGTGTGTGTGAGTGCTGAAGAGCAGGGTGCTTTGAGGTCAGAGCGTCGGAAGAGTGTAAGCTCGACCGCCTCTCCTCTTACGGTAAAAGCCTTGCAGGGGGGGGGGCTTTCGTGCATCTTGCTTTCAAGAAAAGGAAACCAGCATGCCTCATAGAAAACTACCTCATAGAACACTTCAGTGCCAAATAGTCCAATGGTCAGTAGTACAATTCTTAGTAAGAGTCAGTTCTGCTCCTCTCAAATGACATTTATAGTGACAACACCAGGGGATGTGACATAAAGGGCTTGAATCTCTACTTAAAAGCCTCCTTCTAAAAGCTTCATGCAGATATTTGCAGGTCCACAAAACAAAGTTATGCAGACATCTGAATACCTCCACCAAACAGCAGGTATGTTTATGATACATAAAATAGGAACTCTTACACTCTCAAGACAGAGAGAAATTTGTTCGCACCAGTGTTGGGAGTGCCCTGAGTAGCCCTTTGGAGTAGCAGCTTGGTGGTAATGAATTCACCCCCAAAATGTCTCGTTTTCCAGTGACATGCAAAGCAGGTGCAATAAGCCAGGGCAGTTCGGACGTCTTGGTCAAAGTTTACTTTTCTGCAGAAGTGAAAAGTGTGGCGATGGTCTGGAGAGATTTCCTAGCACACAGAAACCACACACACACACACACACACACACACACACACACACACACACACACACACACACATTCTTGTAACTTAGATGAGAAGTGAGTGTTGGAGCAAGTCAAATGTGCTAATGGTTTTATTTCTCCTCACTCTCACTTCTCTCCCTTTTCACATTCTAACTCTCTTTTTCCATGTTTGCACAAGCGGTGTTCTTCCTTCAGAGCAAAACGAGTGGGATTTAGCAGTAAACCGTGTTTTTTGTGCACTGATGATGATGTCCTTTGCTTTGCTTATGACTGGGTGACCACGTCAGAGCTCAGTAAGCCTCTCAGGCCCTCAGAAACTGTTTTTCCAGTGATGGGGTTTCCCCCCTGTTACACCCAAAGGCCTCTGATGACCTCTAACAGATGCTGGACCTCTCCAAATCACCCACCAATGAGTGGAAGCAAAGACTGTGTTTCCAGTTAAATCCTCTTTGACATCATCATGGAAATATTGAGATGCCTCTTTTATCTTTAACACCTCTCCACCTATTCAAAAATGTCCATTTGGAGAGAAGCATCTGGGAAATACCTAAACATAAACAAACATAAAGCTAAAGATAAACATAACCCAAAAGATAAAGACCAAATATAAACATAAAATATAAACAAAACATAAAAAAACTATTATTTGACATACACATCTGACAGTTGTCCTTTCTATGTTCTTTTTGTTAGCCATTAGAGCTTCAAAAGTGTCCTTCAAGACCTGACAGTTTGACCCATGGAGGAGGAGCAGGACTTCCCCAGCTGAGGGGGGTCTGTCCAGGGTGAGGGAGCAGGGGGCCGCCCAGAGGAGACAGGAGTCTGAGTGGCGCAGCTGCCGCTCCAGTGCTGTTACACCCCGAGGGCCTGGCGGGGCAAAGACAGCCAAGCACTGCGCCACTCTACCTGCTGCCCTCAACATACTGCTGGATCAGGTTTCACAGCCCACATACATACACAACCACACACACACACACACAGAGAGAGAGAGAGAGAGAGAGAGAGAGAGAGAGAGAGAGAGAAGCAATCCACCCACACACACACACAGAATACACACACAGAGACACACAAACACAGTTTAGTGAGTCACCGTAAAAAGCCACCCAACAACAGTCTACCGTTGCTGCCCCCGGGGGAGTGAGGAGAGGTGAGTCAGGGCTCTGGGCTTGCCGGGGGAAAGGCCGCTTGTAAGCACCATGCTTTGTGTGGATGGCGAACAGTGCCTCTGAATAGACAAGGCCTGTAAAGGGGGCTTTTTCCTCCCCTTCCTGTCAGGACCATCTGCCTGCCTGGATGCAGCAGCGGCTGGGGAGGAAGCTGCTGGGTCATGCTGGAACATGAGCCGAGGGCACTCTCAATAGATAGCCATTACTCACTCAGGGCTGTTGCTCAGCTAATTAGCTGTCTTCAGCTTGCATGCAGTGTCTCTGTTTTTCTATCCATCTATCTATCTTTCTTTCCCCTTGGGGATCAATAAAGTATCTATCTATCTATCTATCTATCTATCTATAACTGATCTATCTATTTATCTATGTTTCTGTTTGTCTGTCTGTCTGTCTATCTATCTATCTACTATATTGTATTTCTCAGATTCTCAGCTTCCTTTTGCAATGCAAGCATGTTTCTATTTCCAAGTTCTGCTTCCACGTAATTCGTCTTAATTCTTTTCAAATCTCACACATCCTGCAAGACTTGGACGGCGAGTTACATAACGAGCCGAGGCCAAACACGGTCCAGGGGTTGAGCACAGCATTCTCCGTGCCTATGATCCTCTCACTCCGGCACCGTATCTACCACCCTCATCAGTGCTGACACGGTGCTGGCCTTTTGCTGCAGACCACATGCCTGCGGCGCGATATCAGGGCACTGAAACCTGGAGTGACTCACGGCTGTCGATGTGTGTGTGTGTGTGTGTGTGTGCCCTTTGTAGGCCCGAGGAGAGACACTCGCCCCCACACACAGTGTTTGAGCATACAGGGTTGATTCAACACAGGTTAAGTTGGTTGTTTCTTGTAGTGCAACACCCCGCAAAAAGTGCAACAGCTGAAATTTCGAAATCCTTCCACCTTGGGGGTTTCCAGCACGAGAGAGAGTGAAAGACTGATTCTTTTGAAACTGTATCCCTGCACGTTCTCATCATGCTGACCCACTTTAAAAAAAAGAAAACCAGGGTTATTTGGATTGCATGGTGGTGCAGTCAGCAAAAACGAAACATGCAGTTGGAAGAGTCACTGAACAGATCTTGCATAGTGGTGCTTTCTTATCTCAGCACTTTGTCAAACACTGAAGACAAGAATAACCCTTTGTGCATTGTCAGACTGTTGACAATGAGTGTGATACTCATCTGCAGTGATATGGAGGATACAGGTGGCACACAGTAATGAACTTCATCATTATATCACAGAAATGCTTACAATGCCTAAAATCAATAGCATTGTATTTAGCCAGACCATCACAGGCAGACCATCACATTTGCTGTAATACTGTTGGTTTTGTCTTAACTCTGGTGCTGCTCTGCGGTGTCAAAGAGGCATATCATAAGCTTATCTTTCCAAAGAGATCTTTCTGTGTTTCTTTCTTCATCCAATCACCTAAAAGCAATATTCCGTTTAAAAGCCGTTTAATTCTCAGAACATTAACAAATGAACGGTTACTGGCACCACGACGCTGGCTCCTTCTAGGACTTTTTTTCTCTGAGGTTCTTCTGGTTATCTGGTGACTTGTGATGATCGCGGCTCTTCACACTAACCACATCAGTGAGGCAGAGGGTTTACCTGTACCTGTGTGCATCCCCGGTGGGGTCACACTGCTGTGGATGCAGGTGTTTTCTGGTGGTGGTTAGTCATGAGAAGAGGCTTGCATTGGATACCAGCGAGGAAACAAACAATGAATGGGGCAAAAACTGGCAGTGTTGACCATCAACAGAGAGCTTTTCAGTCCTATTAGGATGAAAGATGAAATTAATAATTGCCTTCACTCATAATAGTAATGGATCAAAAGACAGTGCGTAAATGCGTTTTAGAAGAATGGCCCGTCACTCATCACATTAGAGACGTGCTCTGTGTGACTAAGAGAACAGACACAAGCACGCTATACGCTCCCAGGCACGTCCAGTCAGAGTCCCTCTCTTTCATAAAACCCGCAAAAACACTTGCAAGCACTCTTGCATACTTTGTTGAGCAAATAAACTTCAAAGAGACATTAAAGAGAGACAGAGAAAGAGAGAGAGAGAGGTGGGGGTGAGGATGGGGGGCACTTGAGTTAACACATTAAGAAAGACGCGCAGTAAATTCATACCGTTAAAAAAGCACAAACTGTCCAGCAGTCAGTCCGGGAGTCAACAGAAGAGTCGTTGCCAACTCTGCGGGTGCAAACATCTGTGTGCCTGTTAGAGGTGGGGTTTTTTTTGAGGACACGGGGAGAGGGGTGTGTATAGAGAGGGGGGGTTAGCGGCTTTATCCTGCTTTTGGTAACCACACGACATGCTGTGCAAGCGTGTCAGCTGTTGCTCTTAATGAAACTGAACCCTGGAGTCGGCAGGAGGCAGCCTCCCTGCTCAAAAGCAGAGCCAGGGGACTGATGGAGGAGGCGGGGGGGTGGGGGTGCTGCGGTGATGAGGCCTGGCTGGAGCTTTGGTGCCCAAGCCGGCGCGGGTCCAACAGGTGCCCAAGCCTGCCGACCACGGGTGGCTGAGTGGAGCAGAGCAGAGCGGGCTTATCAATCTCTCTCTCTCTCTCCTCTGGCCACCACCTGCTGTCTCACCTGCCTCTGAGCACGCTCGCAGAAATCTGCAGGACAGTATTTTCATCGCCCCACCCCCAGCTCAGCTCATCCACAGGACGTGATTTATTAGGCCTCTGCAGGGACTAAGTCAAGAGCATAGCAGCGTCCAGTGAATGCTGTAGGGGGAGACCCGTCTGAGTCTGTGTTATTGGTCATTCAATTGAATTGTCCTGAGCCACTCATACAGAATAACCTTATTAGGAGTTAAAGGACTTTCTGCCAGGTTGCCAGGGATATAGTGTGTTTTTAAGGCCAAAACATTTATACATTTATGAATGTATTGATTGATTCATTTGACGCCATCATTTGCTGAATTCTGTGGGTCTTTTGTTCTTAGAAGTCAGAGCACAGCATTTCCTGCCTGACAGTTAGTCGTCGAGCGCCCTGCAGTGGAGAGAACCAGGGAAAGCCCAGAGCCAGAGCCTCCTTCTCGCTTCACACTGCTCCTCTTTGACCTGGGCTGCCTTTAGCTCCCAGACAAAGAGCAGTCAAAGATCCAGCTGATTTCATGTGTGTGTGTATGTGTGTGTGTGTGTGTGTGTGTGTGTGTGTGTGTGTGTCTGCGCCCCAACTTGTTTTACACAGTGAACAACATTTGCTGTACAGTGTTGTACATCTGACATAAATGAGACAGAAAGAGAGTGAGGGAAATAGAGAAAAAGTGAGAGAGAAAGAGAGTTCACCCAGAAGCTGTTAAGTTGCAAGACAGTCCAACACCGACAGAGAGCCCCTGTGCTGCGCTAAGTGCATTATATATTTATATCTCATTTCATAGAAAAACTTGTGACTAATGGGAACATGGCAGATGTATGTGAAACATGCAAATATGTGGTTTAGGGAAAGAGAGAAAGAGAGAGAGAGAGAGAGAGAGAGAAAGAGAAAGAAAGAATCTTTAATGTCCCCAGGGGGATAATCATTTGTGCCAATAACTCATTCACATTCACGGTCATACAAATTCATTATGCAAAATGTTCAATCCTAAATTTATTTGTGTGTTGTTTTTATATTTATAGACAATGACCATTCTGCATTCTTAATGTTACATAAAAACTAATGTTTGTGCACTGTACTCTTTTGTGTCTTTGAAGATCATGTGCCTTCAGCTTAACCTAGTTTGTCTCAGCCATACCCAAATTGGAGTCCCTCATGCCCACTTCTATAAAAAGCACATGCAAAAGTATATTTAGTCTTGGAGAGGTATTTAAAGGCAGGAAGACCCTAAGTTAGGCACTTTTATCTTTATACTTAGAACTCAGCAGCTAAGAATATCCTGGAATGTCCCTGCAGACACCATGCAGGTTACTGAAAATAGTTTAAGCTCCTCATCTCTTACATGTCTGCTTGTTATCTGACTGGAATCTGTTGTGAAACTACACACACTAATCCAGTCGAGCGACAGGACTGGCCCACATTCCCACGTCGGAAAGTTCTCTGCCAATTAAGAGATTTTTGCACAGGAATGTTCCAGTTATTTCCACAGAGGAGCGCGCCAGAGGAAGAAGTGCATACTGTTTGCTCTTGTTTGCTCTTTTTCTGGCCACCTAAACTAATGGTTTGATTCAAAGCAGCACCTGCCAGTGAGATAGTGAAAATAGGCATGTTTTAGTCAAAGTTTTTTCTTTTGTTTTGTTTCCATTTTAGGTGTTTTCCAGCATCCCCTGATTTACAATTTTTCCTCAGTCGCTCGAATCATCATTAACAGTTGCAAGAGTAAGTGCATTTCTCCACACAAAATGCATCACACAGTGGATTACCTGCAAACACATTTAACTTGCTCAAACTGCTTATATCTCAAAAGCAATCGACTTGTCTGTGCTATCAGAATGACAAGTTCCTGTGTCAAAATGCTTAGTCAAAATGCTTAGCCATGTCATCAATATAACAGTTTTCTCTGTTAGTATGTAAATACACAGGGCTGCAGTTTTTTGCTTGATATATACAGTATTAATTTCAAAACTATAGAGTTATACATTACTGTATGTGGGAGATTGTAGGAGACCAGACAGGGTTTATATATACTGTATCATTTTACTATACTATTTGTACTGCAGTTTTTAACCAGACCATGCCATGCATTGTTATACCAGGGAAAAAGACCAGAATGTTTTACAAAACAGCTGCAGTTCATTACAAAAAGTGAAAAACTTGACAGGTCACATATGACAAGTGGTTCAACACATTTGCATATTATTACTTAAGTAATGAGCTAATTTCTATATGTTTTGGGAGGAAGAACTATTCAGAACCTTTATAATGAATTTTGACCAACATGACATTAGTAATAGATAATATAAAAATCAGCAGACAATTGAACACAATCATAGATCATAGAAAGCATTTGTAGTAATGAGAAATTGCTTTTATGATGGGCACACATGACTGGATGATGGAGATGCTGACCTGTATTTCAATTCAGTTCTATTTCAATCTGAAAAATGCACCAAAATGACTGAGAACAAATGTAAGTGACATACTGTATCAGTTCACTCATAAAACCCAGTTCAGTGAAACATGCTACGCATGATAGTGCGCATCTGAGGTGATTAGCTCCAAGGTGCGGAGTGTTTTCCGTGCTAGGAGGAGGAGCGCTCCTGAAAAGCCGAGACCGCCGAATATCCCCAGCACGCCTGGGAATGTTCGGCGGAGATGGACTGGCACAGCTGCTGCGTCGCGGAACAATAACGCAGCCAAGCTCCGCAGCAGCGCCAACCTTTTCAATCAGTCTTTATCGCCAGCAACGCGCAGCAACAGCTGGGCACTTTAAAGAGAAGACATCCCCCTCCTCTCTTTTAAAAGGAGAATCTGGCCTTGGTGACTGTTGTGTTATGTGTGTGTGTGCACGCGCATGTGTGTGTGCGTGTGTGTGTGTGTGTGCGTGTGTGTGTGTGTGTGTGTGTATACGTGTATACGTGCGGGCACACGTGCCGCCGTGGTTTTTGTTCCTTTGAAGGCCCGCGGGGGGGCTCTTTTGTCGGAGCCACGCTGGCAGGTCTTGAAGGGCCTTTCACGGCTCTCTGACGCACAGTTGCTCCGCCGCTGCAAGGCGATGACTCGACCCGGCGCTCCGAACGGGAGCTTCAGTGCACCTGTTACACTGCGTGTCCTCCAGAGACTCAGTTAACACAGGAGCTGCACCGCCCCCAAACTTCCCCAAAGAGCCCTCTAGATAGTACAATCCACGACCTACGCATCTTATTACAGAGACATTGCTGACTGCAGGCCTAGAAGCAACTGCTGTATAAAGATATAGCAGAGGCATCATTCTGCCTCCTAATGGTCTGACAATGTAGAGCCTCTGGGCCTGACCGCTTGACTCACCAGCTCCAGATTCTAAAGCGCTGAGGCAGCCACACACCTGTCCCTTCTGCTGTACAGTGAAACTCCACTACAATTAAAAGGCTGCTACTCTATGCTACCAAAGCTGATTATATGGTCAATCATGTCACCATACACTACACAGATTTTAGCTGACAGTGAATACAACCTCAATGCCATTAAAACAAGCCAAGTACAGCAATGATTTCTGACCATTTATGAAATGCTCTGGCATAAGAATGCTCACTCTCCTGGGGAGGCCCAACCAAAAAAAGCCCCACGTATCAATCAGTACAAACACCCACATATATATGAGTCAAGCATTTCTAGTGTGATCTCAGTGTAGTCATACCAGCAGGCCTAGTGTTTTATCCTTGTGTGAACTTCCTGTGTGTGTGGTCCACCACACTCACCTGCCTGGAACCGGCCTGCACCCTCCGTGTCAATCTCACCTACCAGCAGAGCAGAGAGGCGGGCTGACCAGCCACACCTGGCCCTCTGCCAAGATGACCTCAAACGCAGGGCCAGAGATGAAATGGAAATTAGTCAGATATGCTATGAGGGTCGGAACAGCGCTGTTAGATGTTCCTCAACCCCTTCACTGTCTGTGAGAGAGTATGCAGTCTGATATAGCCTACACTGTGATAAGCTGAGACTCACACAATATCAAAACAAGCTTATGGAGAGGTTGGGTGTGTATACTGTGCTTGTAGGTCAACCTTGACATTGCATCCCACTTTCCTGCATCTTTTTCAGGTCAATTTTTTTGATTCCTACTCGAAATTTTTTCACCTGTGTTGTCGCCTATCTTTCATATATAAAAAAAATCACCCGTGTTTGTTTTCTCCGGTGTCCTACTGTGTCACATGGCGCACCCCGCGGTAGCCTACAAACCGTGGAATCTGGGCCACAGTGATGGTTGCAGCAAATAAAGATGTCAATCAACGGCAAGGGTTAGGCCTACAAGCAGTCACATACATATTGACCCACTTTCACCTACTCTGTATTTATTCATCTATCTATACACTCTGGCGGAAAGGGGGAAGCAGCGATGTGATGCGCGAGGTTCTTGTTGTGGTCGACACATCATAATGATGGTAGGCTACGTCGCCTTTCTCTCTCCATTGTCCAAACGTGAACTGTTTCGATTGATAATTCCATCTCTTTCAACCTAGATTTAACAAAACACCTCTACCCACGGTTCGGATATATAGGCTAGATGTTTCGCTTCGTTTCTGGATTCCATCCAGGCCAGCCCATGATTATGCGTGGGAGTTACAACAAAGAAAGAAAGAAAGTTAATCAGATACTTGCATGCATATTCTGCAATTGCGGTTTAAATAGAATCTACAAGTTGACATGTAGGCTATTTATTGCAGACACAGCAAAGCTGTTTTCTTTTATTTTCATGAGACTCCCTGGTAACAAGTATTCTAAATATTAGGCTGGAGAGGTGATGTGATGTCAAGCAAAACTCAAGTGATTTAGCAAATCAGTGTAACAGCCACCATATTTACTTTAGCATGCAAACTCTTATCCCCTATTCCTTGCAATCATGTGCAAAGAGAGTAACTGATCAAGATGGCTTAATTAGCAAGTTCCCCAAACAGTATGCGTGTAGTTTAGGATGCGCTATGAAAAGCCGATACCCTTTAGCCGTTTCCCGATATAGCAGGAGCTTCTAATCAAAGCATGTCCTGGTCTGGTGGGTGTATGGCCAAGGTCCGGGTCGGATGCGCGAGCCGAGGGAGCGAGGGAGGCGGAGCTAGACAGTCACACTCATACGTCCGCTGGCCAGCAAGTCCTTACCAACTTTCACCCACTCCCATGCATGTGCAGACGCTCTTCTGTACAGCACAGCAAAACTGGGTTTGGGCTGTACGATTGCATCACTAGGCTACTTTCGTGCAGGACCCCTGCACAGTATTGGTAAAAACTTTTGCTCAACCAAAAAGAGTTGTGTGTGTGTCAAGATGTGCCTTCTGTCAATATTGTTTCAGATGCAATGATGTACTGAATGCCAAGTTGGATTGAGAATGTTTCTTTTTGCTCCTGGTGGCTAGGTTGCAGGTTGATTGCTGCACAAATGGCCTGTTGCCATGAAGGTTGCATATGAAAAACGAGGCCAGTCATCCTGAAGAGTTCTTGTCCCACATGTGCATTGCACTAGGCTCATATCAGATAAGTGTGTGGCTCTTACTTCCTTTGTCTTTCGCAGAAAACTGTGGTGGATTTCTATGACTTAAAGGATGCATGTATGGTTTTTTATAAACTTTGATATTACTGCAATTATTATGAGACTTCAAGGCCTGTACACATCTTAAGCAGACCAGGCCAGGTGTCAAAGAGTGGGGTGAATGAGTGCACAGTGACACTGGGCCTAGACGGTCAAGAGCGAGAGGATGAGGTAATGGAAACTGGAAAAAAACAGAATCAGACAGTTTTGCATATCATTTTTATACATGATATGACAAGGGGTCCCACCAATATCCGTAACCTTGGTGGATGCTGATAGGCCAACAGGTGTCTTCGAGGGGAGAGAAGGCCCAACTTCAAGGTTAAGGAGTATAAAAGATAGGCCACAGCCATTTTGATTTCAGATCTCATCGGGGGCCGCCATCTGATGACATCTCACCTCACCCTATTGCTTGACTCCTGGTCTGAACATTGTTTAGACTGGATTATCACTGCAATACGGTGAATAAAGATTCAGCAGTCTTCAGAGATCTCCTGTCTGTTCTGTCTCCTTCGGACGCCTTGTCCCAGAGTGCTAATTAGTAATAGTCAAGTGATAAA
This sequence comes from Alosa alosa, assembly GCF_017589495.1. NCBI lineage: Eukaryota > Metazoa > Chordata > Actinopteri > Clupeiformes > Clupeidae > Alosa > Alosa alosa. The sequence continues at coordinate 6,776,362 of NC_063212.1, forward strand.
TTGCTAGTGGATTCGAAAGTGGACTAGTTTTTCCATGACAAAAGCTTTGCAAAACCACTGTGGGAAGCAATTAGGCCTACCCTCAAATGCAGTACTCACACAACAGTCAATCGTCCAGTCGGCCTAATATAATCCAAAGATATTCTGTGCCATTCTGTAGGCACAGCCTAATTAGGGGCCCCTGCTAAAAATAACACAGCAGAGCAACATGCCCCCGCATACTAAATCATCTATTTCCCTCACCGCGGAAAGCGGATAAACACAGGCACACAGGCTGTGTATTACAGTATGTGACGTAGCCAGTGCCGTCACAGTGAGTTTGCAGAAAGCCCTCACCTCTCTCCCCTCCCAAAGCTCAGTTACCACTCAGGCTCTAGAATTAGCCTGCGCACTCATACGTATCATTACACTGTTATTACTGTCAACTCTCTGAGGCCTTTTGTTTTGTAATGAGCCAGAGAGGGCTGCATCGTGCATTCACAGGCTTCGTCCCACTCTGCGGCTCTCCGATACTCCGACTGCCTCTCACCTTCAGTGACCGGGGTCACATACGGAGCGCCACTATAGATTGGCCATTTTACAAATATCTGGGGCCAGCTGCGTGTGAACTTGTGACTCATAATTGGCCACGTAATCCATGAGAACCGTGTTTGTTCACCACTGATTCCTCTAAGAGCTCAGTGCAGTAAGGATAGGGTTGCTAATCTGCTGTGTGAGGCTGTAGGGTGTGGGGCCTATTCCAGTGGGATCAGAACGTTGGCACAGGGATGTGTGTGCATTGTCCACTCACTGTGCCTTATTACGCTGCATGTTTCCATAAGGGATTCATTAGTATCGGGTTCTGTGGGGGTTATGTTCTAGAGCTCACCTCAAACACCTGCAGAACAATGGGGCCGACAACACAGGACTGAGAGAAATACACTTAAATGCCTTTCCCATGGCAGACGGTGTGTGTGTGTGTGTGTGTGTGTGTGTGTGTGTGTGTGTGTGTGTGTGTGTGTGTGTGTCTGTCTGTCTGTCTGTGTCTGTGTCTCTGTGTGTATGTGTGTGTGTGTGTGTGTGCGTGTGTGTGTGTGTGTTTGTCTGTCTGTCTGTCTGTCTGTCTGTCTGTCTGTCTGTGTCTGTTCCTGTATGTGTGTGTGTGTGTGTGTGTGTGTGTGTGTGTGTGTGTGTGTGTCTGTCTGTCTGCCTGTGTCTGTGTGTGTGTGTGTGTGTGTGTGTGTGCGTGCGTGTGTGTGTGTGCTCTGTAATGCCTGTGTGAAGGAGTGATCAGGGTGTCTACCTGTGCGTGTGTCTGGGGAGTGGGGTTAATGGGTGCAGCAGCTGGCTCTCTCTCCTTTACCTGCCTCTCCACTCCTAGACTCTGCATGCAGCCAGTGGGCCTTTTGAAGATGCACTGGGCGTGTGCAAATCAAAGGCTACGCCGTCTTTGAAGGGTGTAATAGCTTTAGAACTCCCTCACAATGCGCTCCTCATAGCATAGCATGCCTTTGCTCTTAATGCATTGGGTAAGATGTGGGTATCATGGCTAGTTCATTAATTTCCATGCAGGCGTTCAGATTCAGAAAAAATGCTGATCGTGCATGTTGCTTGTTGATGAAAATGTGTTCACCACTTGCTAAACGAAATAAAATCACCCCAGTTTGAGTTCATGTCTTTCTGTAACCCCTCTTGATGAGGTCCTATTTAGAGACCGTAGCTCCAGAAGAGTTCATTAGGGTCTGGTCCACACAATGGTGCCTTTCTTCTGCAGACTGTACTTGAGCGTTGTGACATATTGTGTCCTATCAGATGACAGACGGTGGACAGCAGCTGCTGGAGTGTGCTTATGACACTGATGATTTGGGCTTTACAGGGATGAACCACACAGAGCACCCCACTTCACCAAATGAACTCAATTCAGTGTTGTCTCAAACAGCACTCCCTTTAGTATTATTTCTTAATCCAATTGGCTGAGACTCTCTCTCTCTCTCTTCCCTCTCTCTCTTCTCTCTCTCTCTCTTCCTCTCTCTCTCTTCTCTCTCTCTCTCTCTCTTTCTCTCTCTTCTCTCTCTCTCTCTCTTCCTCTTTCTCTCTTCCCTCTTTCTCTCTCTCTTTTTCTTTCTTTCTTTGTGTCTTTCTCTACTCATTTTCCTTCCCTCCCCTTTGTCTGCCTCCCTTTTTTTTACGACTCCTCTGCTCCACCTAACATGTCCCATATGCCCTGGGATAGCCTGGGGCCTGGGCTCTGTTTGCTTACACAGCGATTGAGGGAGCGACTGAGATAAAGGAGAGGAAAAGAGAGGCGGATTACAGGGGAGGGAGGGGAGGGCTAGCACTAGATCATTAGATGCTTTGTAGTACAAAGGCAGAGCAGTGCAGCTGCAGTGCGGGGCTAATGAAGCTCCACCACTTCTGCTAATGCTAACGGTGGATACAACCAGTCCCACTGATGGACAGTGAAAATGTACTATGATGGGGCCACGTTCTGTGTGAGTCTTTGTAAGACCAGACATTATTGCCAGTGTTAGATAGTCTTGGGAAGGTGGGGTCTAATGCTTGCAATGTGACTGCACTAGTGCTACTTTGTCAGAGGTATAACATACTGTATGCCCAGAAATATGAGCTCGTGGCTTATATTGTTCTTACAATATACACTTTATATGACATGATCAATTGAATTTACAGTATATTTTGACATTTGGTAGAAAGCTTTTATTGTGTAGGTTTTTTTTCTGAATGTGTATTCCGTAAACATACAGATTCTGTTAACATCCAGCTGACATAGTGTCGTTTGTGAAAATATGATTTTGTAGGCCGTTTATATAACATATTTCATAAAACAGGCCCACAGTAAAGCCAAAGGTTATAGTCTGGTGTTTGAAATCCTTTGACACTGTCTGCATCCTTCAATAGACACAGTTAATTTGTGAAGCCATCCATGAGTCCGGCTCCAGGGAGCTGCACAGACCTCTCGTCTCTTTCCCTGAGTGCATGGCAGGTGGGGAACAACTGCAGTGACTGGGCTGCATCTGTCTCAGAACTGGGGTGTGTGTGTGTGTGTGTGTGTGTGTTTTAGGCAGGGGGGTTGAGGGTGTGGTCATGGTAGACCATGGCATGTGCAGCACAACTCCACTCATCTAAAGTACTTAACTCCAAATTAGTCCATCATCCATCGCCACTCAGTCCAGTCTAACTTTCCATACATTTTAAGCAGTATCAATAGCTGTACAGTTACTCAGTGGTTTCTCTGAGTGATATAATGGTTCCCTGGTTCATAGACTATCAACCAGATGTATAAGGTGACAATGTTGCATGATATAAATTGGCACATCAATAAAGCAGCAGTTGCCAGCCCAAAACGTGTGAATGTACCGTATTTTACAGTTAGTCATATCACTTGGCTTTATGAGAGCTTTTATATTATGGTGAAGCACAATTAATTTTATATTCCTATAGTTTTTTTATTTTATTAAAAAACATTGAAAAACCTTTTTGAAAGTCTAATGGCCATTTGAGAAATACATATGGTATGATTGTTTGACAAACTTGCTTGATTGCTTCCTTGTATTTTTTTGTTATTCTCATACCTTAGTCAAATTTTGATTTTCAAATTTAGACGATATGGGTGCAGTGAATATATTAAGATGTCTATAGCCACTGAATGACCAATATGATAGGGTTAATTTCTACTGTTTGCCTTTGATTAAAAAAACAATGGAACAGCCAACTTGCTCTTTTCAGATCACTCCTTCAACACACATCTTAACATTCTTTAGACAAAGAAATTCTAGCCACCTTGTTATTGTAGTAAAACATGTCAACAAATGCCAAACAGGGGGGAAAAACAAACAAACTTCATGTAAACATGATTGTGACGCCACCACTGCTTACCTGCCATCTGACACGCCCAGGCACTTTAAGTCCACTGACGATCTGTTTTTCAAACATCTGCATATGTGTAGGGAAACCCTCTTAATTTGCTGTGGAGTTAATCTACTACAGCATAGGATAATCCCACCCTGTCCACTCCCCTGCATTGGTATTATGGAGCATACTCTCTTTATTCCTTACGGATGTTTCAGCTATTGTTGTACAGCATATTTGTTGTAAGCTGTTTGTCTTGCCGTAGTTGTTTTCTGAGGGGGTAAAAAGGGATAAAGAGATTATTTGTTTGGCCTGCGTAAAATCTATTGTCACAAATTGTTATTAAGCTAAACTATTGTGCCTCCCTGCCCGGGTTTACGGTAAAGTTTGCTGAGATGGGAAACTCTAAGGGCAAGGGAGGTGAGAATGGTATCTGGGAAGAGAAGAAACTATTAATCCAAGAATCTATTAATCATTATTGTTGGTAAATGACTCACATCCTTTGCCTAAAAAATGGAAATTTCATTAAATTTCAGTAATGAAAAGGTATGAGCCAATAAATATTCCCTGATGCAAGATCTTGTTTTTAAGGATGCACCAAATATTGACACCATCCAACAGTGTTCACAGATGATTGGTTTATGCATATATTTGTGTATCTGTGCATTACAATGCCCATGATAGTGTGCATGTGATTATGGTGTTCACATTAAAAAATCAACAGTCAAACTCTGAAGATGGTCATTGAGAGTGGATGTCCACTCTCCCTGATTTCATTGAGCGGTGCTCCAGAAAAACTCAGTGTGTCCCTTGAGGGCCTCTGTTGTTCTGGGCTTCAGTTCTGATCCTCAGCTCCATAATCCCACAAGTCTGACTCAGAACACACAAAAAAAAAAAAAACTCTACAGTAAATATGATAAATTAGATTTTATACTATTGGACAAAGAAAGGACAAAGAGTGTTCTTGGGACAAAAATGTCATTCTCAACAGAAACCTTTTTGTTATGACACTGAAGGATGTTTTTGTTTGTAGACTATGTTGCCATTCTTTTGGCCAAAGTTCTTGTAAAAATGTGAGATATGTGAGAGGAACTCTGAACATAACACTTTCATTTTTGCATACAATACATATGTATCTTCAGCTGTATAAATGCATCAGTCTTGTGTGAATGGTGATCTTGCTATCTCTTTTTGGTTTTCCCATATTTTTTTTGTCAAAAGGTGAAATGTTAGTGTATGCATGCATGCCTCATGCAGAACAGTCACTCATAGACCAGTGTGACGTCTCTCACACAAATACATTTTTCATGTGTGCAGCTAACCATGAATGCAGCAATTGATTCTCATTGCATGGTTAGCAAAGACTTTTTTTTAAAATTGACACAGACTGGTGCTGTTTTCAGTGCAGAGGATTTCAAGAGCGGGCGAAAGGACATTATGGGGGGGGGGGGGGGGTTACCCAAAATAGTGTTCGGCTCGTTTCATCATGTGGTTAGTGAGGGTTTTTTAGTCCACCAAATAAAGAGCATGTTTAGAGAACAGTCTGAAATGCCTCAGAGTTAGAACATATGGCTCCGGTTGGTGTCATATTTTTCTAATGATGCGCTCATACGGCCAACATTATTCAGACCAGCCAAATAAATCGAGAATGAAATGTTCTTGGAGCGTCATATGGCCGAGAACCATTCAGCAGCTTCTGGCGTAGAAATCTCAAAGGCGGCCGTGTCTGTTTTGAATGTCAAAATAAGTCTCATCACGCAAAATTCTGCACCATGTGACGAAACAAAAGAGAAACTGTTCAAAACTAAAACAAGAGATTTGGGATCAGGAAAAAAAGAAACAGTTAGTTACAAACATTGAGCAGATTTTCAGTAATCTCCAGGAAAAGGGGTGTGTGTGTGTGTGTGTGGGGGGGGTTGTCAATCCCTAAAGTGCAAGTAAGGGAGGAGACATGTAAAAAACTTTCTTAAATAACACCCAGATTGCATTTGGATTGTTTGCAGCAAGAGTTACTGTAATCTGGTGGATGGATGTTTATATCAAACCCCTCCTCCTCCTCCTCCTCTCCACTGGAGTGGTGGAGCTTTTGTTCCCTCTGTTTGTGCCGCGCTCTGTGTCATAATCTGGCCATCCGGATTAACAGTTTGATGTGTTTATCTCGGTGGCAGCGGAGGCATGACCACCATCTACCTGTGCTGGAGAGAGGCAGGCACTGGTCCAGCAAACAGGGACGAAGCCCCCCTTTGCTTATGCTATTTAATTTGCGGCAGCTTGTGATTGCCTGGTTTTATGGGTGCCCTGGCGCCGTTGCTGGGGAGCTTTCGCCCAGATTATGGGAGATTCTCCATAGCAACAGCATACACTGGTGGGGTTAGAGAGCAAACAACACCCTCTCTGCTGTCAGTCACCCAACTCTCTCTCTCTCTCTCTCTCTCTCTCACACACACACACACACACATACACACACACACACATGCACACACACACACTGGATGCATCATGTACAGAGATAAGGAAAGTGTAATTCCCCCAGTAATTCCCAATTGGTTATTGCTGAGAACGGCACAATAACATCCTGAGGGATCCCCCGGGTGTTTTGCTTGGGGACCTAGTTTGTTTTGGCTGTTTGCTTGTTTGTTTACAAATTACGAGTGAATGGGTGTCACCACAGAGAACAAACACGTAAGCATTGTTCCATATATTGTTCCACATGTCCTTTATCTAGATTATGTAAACATATGTAACATTATATGCATAATGTTGTAGAGACAATAATGACAACAATTTCACATAATATTTCCTAATTTCTCAAGAATTCTATCAAGAATGGCGCACATATTCAAACACTATACATATATTTATGTTCCTTCCTGTGCAAAATAAAGCATTTGTTTTTTGTTCATTTGCATTGTTTACATGTCTATTTGTTGTTTACATATTTCTACTTAACAGATGTCAGTCATAAGTGCATAATTATGATATTATAAGTAATATGTCGGCATTACAAGGAATTAAGGAGTTTAAGTCAACAAATGGTCAGCTCCGTAGAAATAGCTCATTTATCACTGTATATATTTAAGCATCATTATTTATGGAGACATGCTGGATGGACTCCCTAATCTCCCTAGTGGACCCTGGGGTCTGCTGCTGGGGCCCCTGGGCTACATGTCTCTGTGCTGCACGGCATGCACACAAAGGGGGCCCTTGTGCTGCGCCGGCCTGACAAAAGGCAACGGGGACGGATTAAACAGGCAGCGCACAACAATCCCGCATCTGTGCTGCTCCCCGGCGAGCGGCCGCGACCGCGCCACTCTCGTGCCTCCCTGTGTGGGTTTCGCTCCGCCACCGTCACCGCTGGCCTTTTCCACGCAAAAAGCTTTCCACTGAGCCACCGCCGCCCCACAATCTTCCATCAGCGGGGGTCCCGGCGGAAAAGTCAAGCAGCAAATCAAATTCATTTGTTGGAGCCCACTTGCGCTGATAAATACCGACCCCCTCTCTAAGTCGTTTTTTTTTTTTTTTTGCGTCCAACAGCCCCAGGGCAGAAAACAAAAAAGAAAGAAAGAGATGAGGGGAAAAAAAAGAGGAATAGAGGTTTTTTTTTTTTTTAAAGGGTTAGTGGGCTGGAGAGTTTTTTGGCAGCGTTAATGAGGGGACGAGGTCCGAACACAAGCGGGGTCTGTTCGTCTCGGCCCTGCGGTTGCCTGTGGCTTCCCGTGCTGAGCTCGAGTACAGGACGTGTTCTCCACTGTCAAAGCAAGCAGTTTGTTGTTGCTGTTGTCCTCACTAAACCTCTGTGACACAATGCACCAAAATTCTAGTCACACTGGACCAATTTTTTCTTCTTCTTTTATCCGATCTAATTTAACAGAGATGCGGACCGTGGAGTGCTGCTAGGCATGTTGGGCTCAGTGAAAGCAGATAATGATCATGACAGTTATGTTCTGTGAGGGCCACTGTCAGTGCAGAGCCCTTGGTATCCCTACTTTCCTGCTCGATGGCATTTTATGCCCCCAACGCCGTCTTCGAGGCAGCGCTGCCACCGTCGACTTAAAGGCACCTTATCCTAAACCTAACCCTAACCTTAACCCATGCCTAACCATAGCGCCTTCCAGGCAGCGCTGCCTTGAAGACAACGTTGTGGGCATAAAACACCAAGAAACAACTTTTCCCCTGCCTTACATGTGCATAGCCTGCACTATAAGCATGCGATCAAAAGTGGAGAAAGCCATTTTGCAGCACTGCAACTCTACCTTCTGTTATGCTGCCGACGTCCTGACCTTTTTGATGCCATGCTGTTTCAATCACTTATAAGAGCTTATATAACATGAAGGACAAGCTCATAGAAAACTGACTCCACTTTAGTTTACCCTGGGTTTCAAAATAACGTCTGTCTGTGTGAAAAAAGTGAGGACCTAGTAAGCTAAAGCTCGAATTTAGAGCCATGCAGGGACTCTGGGATCCTATTGCAGCCCATATCACCCTACCCTCAGAACTTTTCTTTTTATCACAATGATGACTCAGTTTTGTACTTGTCAAAATAGTTCTCAAATCTCCGAGGCCTGAGAGTACAGAGTGTCTGCCATCTCCAAACCTTGTGTGAACGTGTTAAGTCTCGGCTATTTAGAACTTAATGTAATAAGTGCGAGTTATGAACGTACTGTATAATTATATATGCTGTGAGCTATGAATAGCCCTGGCCTGTTATGGCCAGCTGGGAGTGGCTGCGATCAAAGTGATAGATTCTCTTTTGGACTCTGAAGGACGCTCACTATTAAACTGCTTCTAGTGTCCCAGATCCCAAGCTTTTGCAACTGACATGCATTATTTTGTGTTGTCAGGGAAACATAATATTGTACATCCTTTTTTAGCACATGTCCCTATGCACAGACGGTGGGTTGTTTCTTTTGTAAGCATTGCACAACAGTCAATTGTCTTCATGTGTGGGTGTACGGTACATGTGAAATTGTGAATGATGCAACTGACCCCATCTCCACACATGCATAATGCCCCCTAAATCTCAGAGAAGAGCTTGATTTCAGCTGACTCAAGCCTCAGACAGACACCCACACTCACACCCACCCACACACACACTCACACACACACACACACACACACACACACACACACACACACACACACACATACATACATGTGACTGGCAACTGTTGTGTGACTGCCTGATCCAGTGTCCGTGTGACATGACTGTGTCTTTGCAGTTTTTATTCTTTGTGTCTGTGTGTGTGTGTGTGTGTGTGTGTGTGTGTGTGTCTGTGTGTCTGTGTGTCTGTGTCCGTCTCTGTGTCTGTGTGTGTGTTGCTGTGTCTGTGTGTGTGTGTGTGTGTGTGTGTGTGTGTGTGTGTGTTTGTGTGTGTGTGATCAAGTGATAGCTATCCAAGCAAATATCCCCTTCTCAACATGACTCATGCATCCTTCAAGGATGACTGCTGTGATGTAGACACGGTATTACAGCACTCCTGTCCATGTGTAGGGAACTTCAGATCAACGTATTGTTTTCATCAACCAGGGCCCTTCTGCAAATGGAAATCCCCTATGTAATGCCTTTATGCAATCTGGCAGACATCTTGCCCCTTATCTCTCCCAAGGGTGCCAGTTGTTCTGGAGAACATGGTAAATTTCAACGAATGTCTGTCTTTTGTACAGTACAGTAGTTATTCCCTGTCCATAGGCCATCAACTGAATCAGAGACTTCCATCTCATAACTACCTTAACTGTTTCCTCTCACAAGGTCCATTGTGTGCACCATAAAGGGTCTTTGTTGTGCACATGGAAGCATGAGTGTGTTTGAGAAAAGTGATTGCAGACTTCTGCTGCGGTCTTATCAGGTAGAGGTGGCTGTAAACCAGAACACAGGCCCCCTTTGAACCATCACTGAGCTCCTCATTGTCTGCGGAAGGCATAACTGTTAACGGCATAAATGTTTATGTTTTCTCATTTCCTCTCAGAGCGGAGGAACTGGCAGATGTACACAGGGGGAATGAGTAACGGGTTGCTTTTCCTGATTGCTTGTTTGATATGGAGGAGAACAGCAAGATGGGGAAAGAGTGGGCTGTAATGCTCTCCCTCTCTCTCTCTGAGTCACCCTCTCTCTCACATTCTCTCTCACTCTCTCTCTCTCTCTCTCTCTCTCTCTCTCTCTCTCTCTCTCTCTCTCACTCGTGTCTTTGATTTCTGCAGAACTTACGGGAAAACAATGCATGGAGGGCCATGAATGTTTGGAGGGCCAATTATCGAGTGCTATGAAGTGGTCAGTTTATGTACACACGTCTAAGGTGCCATATCTATAAACTGAATAAAAACTGTCACTGGGGATTGTGAGCTTCTGCATGTACAATGAGCAATTGTCTTTAGAGAGCCTTCATTTATTTGCATGGTGATGAAACCTCATGTATTATTGTATTGTTAGAGTGTCTTGTATTGTGATGAAACCCTGTGCAGGTTTGTTTTAATATAGTTCATCTCCTTTAAAAAAATACCAACCAAACCACACTGACCATGACAATCCTATTCTATCAAGTTACGGCATTGCAAGTACATGCCCTGTCGCTGACGTTAAGCCTTGTCCCAGTAAACGAGAAAGAGAATACACGTCTCTAACCGCACGTTTTACTGGTCACAGAGTGAAGCGTGAAAGCCGATCGCTTTTACAGCAGCTGTCGCGTGCAGCTGGTAACGCGAGAGGACCTCCTCGAGAGGACTTTTTAATTCTCAACATGTGGCGCTACCTGTCCAGCGCAGATCTGGAGATTTCACGCACACAAGGGGCAGCTGCCGGAGCTCTTTAACTGTGGCAGAGTCAGAGAAGTGGGGAGGGAGAGAAAGAGAGAGAGAGTGAGAGAAAGAGAGAGAAAAAGGGCAGGATGAATGGCCCTCTGGGACTCACAAACCCATCGTATGGTCGTTAGCTGGCAGCATGTGTCAGTATGTGTCAAGACCTGCAAGGCCACCGGCCTGTAACAGCCAGTTAGCCTGATAGAGAGAGGAGGTTTGCAACAGACACCTCTGTGTTGACACCTCTCTAGAGTGCCACAAGAGAATCTACAGAAGTAATGTAAATGGATTTTCTGTCTATGAATTAAGATTATAATTTACTTTTTTCTTTAGTCACCTATTAGAGCATTGGCTGACTATGGTGTAAGAGCAGTTAATGTAAATTAGATGTTGCCAGAGGATTCTGGCAGAGTGCCCTATTTCATACATGAGAAATGAGCTGTATAGACAGATCAACACAAGACATGTTAATTCAGTTTCACTTTGTAGTGCATGAATTTGCTGCATGGAGAGGAACTGAAACCCATGAACACATCAAACATCTGCCTTAGCACATGGGGATGAAAAAAGATTAGAGATTAATCATTGAAATTAAAGTAAAAACTAAAACCTTGAAACCGTTATTGACAAGAAAACCCCACATTGTATTTCAAAAAACTTTTTTATCTAAAGGATCTTTGATCTTTACTCTGCATATCCTCAGTGGTTATGTTGAAAGAAATTATTTAAGCTTGTGGGCTGTTTCTCTAAAAATTTCCTTCTGACACAGAGGATTTGGATGGGGCATTTGAACTTTTTGAATAGTCATGAGATATGAAGGGTTTTTCCAAGCACTGCACTTCTGTTACACCGACAGCAGGAGCCTCTGACTACCTCTTAGAGCAGTTCACCAAAGTCCCCACCTATACTTTCCACCGTACAACTCAAGCAATCGTCAGGAAACTGAAAAATAAAGAATTAATGCTGCTGCTTGACTCCCGTGATCTCTCCATCCCAAACCTACACCAGGGCTTCTAAAGTGCTTGTAATGGGTTTATAATAGTTTTGCAAGTGTGCAGTAAATACAATGATAAAACCTCATGGGACGCCATTTCATCCATCAACAATAAAGCCGCTGCCTTATGGCATGGCAGCATTCATTCTCTGTCATCTCCTGTAACTCCCCAGGAACATGATCAAAGGAGATGGTCCACCTTAAGATCTCGCCTCCTTTGCAACTTCAAAGGAGAACATCACACGGTAGTCGCACTAGTCTAAGAGGAGAAACCTGACATGAGGCCATTCACTCGCGCATACAAAGACCCGGGAAAGGCGAGTCAGGCCTCAAGTATGAAACAACTATTTATAGTTCTTTTTTTCTTTCTTTCTTTTCTCTCTCTCTCTGTGTTTTTCTGTGCTTTCCCTCTCTTTTTCATGGCTCTGCTCTCTTTGTGTTTGTGTGAGACTTTATGACTGTGTTGTGAGTCAGAGGACATTCCTGTGTCTCTCTCTCTTTCTCTCTCTACCTCTCCCTCTATCGCTTTCAATCACTTCTCCTTGTTTGTCTTTCTTAGCTCTTCTGTCAGGTTCTGCATACTTTCTAACGGCACTCATCCGTGACCCCTCGAGCGCTTACACGGAGGGACGAATTCTAACACCTGGGGTCATCTTTTGCACCTCACCCACTCACCTGGTGCTTTGAGCAGCACACTCTGTTCTCAAGTGAATCTGAGGAAGATCGCAAGGTCGAAACGCCATGTGGCAAATGAGAAATTAAACTCAATAAAAGAATACCAAGGAGTGTGCGAACTTTTTTCCTAAAAAACTTGACCCTTTTTTTGTTCAGCACCTGGGATGTGCACAAAGTCTCCTTGGAAGTCGGCACACTCTGTTCACCTTGAGATGATGGACAAGTGTGGTGTCAACATTGTCAGCCAGGTGAGACATGGTGCCGAGCAGCGGAGAGCTTACACACTGCTGGTGCCAGGTATCTGTGAACCACACTGCAAGGAGAAAAACAGCAGCCTCTGCGGTTGGGTGTTATTTAACATGATTCACTCATGCAGCTTTGGGCTACTGACTAATACTGCAAACATTCTCAAAAACGTATTTTTAGACATTTTTCTCACACATTTGTTTGATAACTAAAAGGAAACCAAAATTACCTTTTGTCACTGTGTGTGTGTGTGATTTTTTCCATTTCATGTACTTTTTTCAAGTAATTTCAAGTAATAAATTGTCATTATGAGTCATATGAGGCCCAAAAGTATTCAGTGTCCAGTTTTCAACCTATGCATTCTTTACATGACTATTTCTTTTGAAAACACCTTTTGTATCAAAGAATGCATATCTGATCACAATCTGCCACATGGAAGATTACTGACCAGGGCAGGTGGAGAGTTTCAGGTTAAGGCTTAGTAGTGGAAGTTTACCTTGACACATTTCCCTCTATCTCTACCATCACACACATACATACACACACACATGCACACACACACAGATTCCCTCTGTCTCTCAATTGTGCAGATGTGCAGGCAAGCAGGTACAGGTAAGGCAAGCTGCCCCCCCCTCTCCCTTTCCCTCAGATTCCTATCAGGGGCCGGCATGTGTGCCCTGTTATGACTGCAAACACGACAGATTGGAGAACAGACAGCAAACAGTCAACATGGCCTCTTCCAGCCAACAGTCCCAGTCTCTGTATAGACACACAAAAGTGTGCCCTTTGTTCACTCCTCCACACACACACACACACACACACACACACACACACACACTCACTCACACACACTGACCACCACCCGTCCGTGGTCACATCTGTTAAACACGGTGGTGATATCAATCTGCTGCCACATGCCGCAGGTAAACAAGCCGCCCATGGGCCACTTGGCGCACTGGCAATTATCTTTTGCATCTGATGCATTGACACTAACCTGTTGTCAGCCACCGATGACGACTTGTTGTAACGTTGCAGGTCTGATTAACATCACACGCCTGAATGGACCTTTGAGCAGTGTCCTTTTAAGAATGGGCTCTGATGTGGCAGCATGTGTGCTTTCTCCACATTAAGAGCTGAAGGGACTTGATTATCTGAGGGTGAAGGGGGAAAAAGACTGTTTATTGTTGTTATTGCCTGTCAATGCAGATGCTTGACCAGATGATGGGAGCCCCAATCTTGTCAGCAGGATAATGCTTTCAGTCAGGTTGAGATAATCTACACAGCTTGATGGATGGATTTATTGTGAAGTTATGTCAATTTAGTGTTGGGAGAGGTTTTCCTTTGGGGAGCTATGTGCAAGGAAATGACATGCTTCATAACCACTTTTTGTATTATCCTCAGTCGTGTTGTGAACAGAGGTTGCAGACTTGCTACATCCTACAGCTATATCTGATTCTGTTTTTCAAAACACAGTTGTTTATGATGAAAACCACTAAAAAGCCACTGACCTCTTAGTCACAGTGAAATGCATTTAAAGTTAGGCAATGCTAATGAATTAGCGTTTTTTCACTGCTCCGTGTGTATGGGTTTATGGTGATTGCTTTGGGACATGCCTAACCCCAAACCCTACATTACAGGGCTCACTTCCTCAATAATTAGCAAGAGGTCGTTTATTTTATATTATTATAAAATACTAGGCCTAATATATTTCAAATATTTTAATTTAAGCAATATTCTTCTCATTTAGCATGATGTCATTTTTATTTGACTAATAGTCTAATACATTTGCATCTATTATACCGTACCATTATTTGAGTTTTTAATCTATTACGCAACTTCACACTCCCTAAATGTGCAGAATGGTCAAATAGTTATAATTAGTGAATCAGATATTGTATTATATTATACTGCCCTACAAAGGCTAAGAGCAGTATATTAAATGCCAGTGAAAGTATCATTCATTCAAAATAGTCAATCAGATTTTACAAAGTAATTAACATATACTTTGACAAATATAAGCAGCAGTGTGTAAAGGTGTCAAAGGTTAGATTTTGGTGTGCAGCAATGCAATATTGCTTGACATGAAAGTCTACAAGAATACCCGATTGATTTTGTTCCATTTTTAGGGACCGTTCGTTATTTATAAACGGGGTCACCGGAAGAAAATAGGGGAGGGTCATGTCTTTTTATTCTTTGTTGAGGGGAGGGTCATCTAACTTTTTTTGTCTAGGAGGGGGGGGTCACCCATCTTTTGTCTTAATGAAAACAGCAAAAAATCAAAGTGGCTTGTTTGATTGTTGATTTCTGTCGCCATATAACGTTCTCTTTCGTTCCATAGCTCTGTCAACATTGAACAATGAAAATAAGGGAGATTTCCCGGGTTTCTCACGCAAAATAATGGAAAATGTCAACATCCGGCCCCCATTAACGTTGGAAGGGTTGGAGCAACAAAGTAGCCTACTTTATTCACGCCTAACAGCCTATATCCATTTGGTCAACTTTATCCAGCCCTAAAAAAGCTAAATTTAACTTTGGTTTACTTGTAGTTTACCGTGTAGCCTAGCCTAACTTTAAACAGTGTGCATGCTTATAAAGCATACTTGTGCTTCATTCATCCACACATCCAGCTCCTAATGTTTTGACAAGCATTTCTACCAATTGACCTTGTTCCTGCCCATCTCTAGCTTTGCTGTCTCCATCCTTTCTGTTTTTGTTGTTTGCAAAAAAATATATAGTAGGCCTATTTATTGGTAACCAGCAACAAGTGCAATTTGTTAATCGTCTCTCCTGCCTAGAGAGAAACGGCAAGACAGTGGGGAAAAGTTAAAATGATAGGCCTAAACCTGGAAAAAGTTGGCATGTTAGGTATTTTTCGGTCCCTGTGATTATTTGTGAAATTGTGCAAACAGCCTTTTCAAGTCATTTGAGAAGGAAGGAGTTTAGCAAGCTCCCAAATTGACGCTCGTCTGAGAAATTGAGCTTTGGATAATGTTCAGCTTCGGCAACTTTACAATGACTGAGGAAGCCTAGAGATGAGTCCATAGCAACAAGTTCATGTGTTGAATTTGTTATTACCCAGTGTGCTTGTTGAATGGTCTCAATGTTTTATTGTTTTATTTCATGTGAATACTTACTAGAGGAGTAACTTATTTCAAGTAGGCTAATGCAGTTGCAGGAAGTGTGCATTTAGTTTCCATGCTTATTGTGTTTCCACAACAATGTTAGTGAGTAGATCTACTGAAATGGCCACCATCTTGGTGAAGTGTGATGTGTAAGATCAGAAAGCAGAGGGTGAGTTTAGAACGACAGCTTAAGTCGATGTGTTTCCATAGCGCGTTATAGCGTGGGTGGAATTTATCAACAATTGGCCGGGGAGGGTCATGTCATTTTTGAAAAGACTGCTGGAGGGTCGTTAATAATTTTCTTGCAGGTAGGGGAGGGTCATACAACTCTTGATTGAAGCACTCAAAATCCTTCCGGTGACCCCATTTATAAATAACGAACGGTCCCTTATATAAATATTTATAAATGACAAGAGTTGCCATTGTTAAGGCATCAAGCAGCATATCTTAACTAAAAATGTAGTAAGTACCTCCTCAATTAATATAAAAAGTGAGTGATTATGATCACTTGCTACACTTACAGTCTGCAAAATGTTATTGTATGGCCATGTAAGTATAAGCAGCAATGCAAAGGCAAAGCGCAGTATAGCCTATAAAACTACCAAATTTTGCCTATCAAAAAACAAAATGTTTAATATTCACTTCACTTTCATCTATCTAATGATACCCCTTGTTGTTGAATATAATTTGATGCTTATACTTGGTGTAAGAAAAACACAAAAAGCTGTTTTTCTCAGTTTGGCATTTTTGCAGATACTGCTCTTTGGCTTTGCAGGGCAGTATATTGATAATAGATATTGTATATATATTATATTGTATATATATATATATATATGCTTGATATTGTGAGAACACTGTAGGGTGTCCCTATAATGGGCACACACTGCTCTGCCAGCAATGGCCATGATTGTGTTTATTAGCTTGTGTGTTCAGATCAGCCTCAACGACGGCATTTGCATCTTAAAGGTCTTTTGTCTTTTGTCTTTTGAATTGATGGGGGCATTTTTAAAATGAGACGGTTGCTCATTAATTATGTTTGCCGTGCTATTGAATGGACATGTCACTTTGCATCAAGTCTGTGCCATGCGGACGCCAGAGTCGGTTTGTTTGGGTAATGAAGAGGGTATAGGCGACCAGGCCATGGCCAATTTAAAATGCAGAATTTGAATTGAATTAAAAAATGCTTTTCATGCATTGCTGGTGTAACACGTGTCTGTCTTAATTAATTACTAATGACAAACGTGCCTGCTATGTTTGCCTCATTATCTAAGAAAAAATCTGATGAAGGCCTTATAGACCGAAATGTAGTTAAGTAAAGACCTGTCATATGGAGCCTGCGTGTGCGGCACTTTCTTACCATTTTAGCCTCATTATGTAAAACAACACATTCAGCTGTTCAATCTGTGATTTTGGCCCCATTTTTTATCTTCTACTGTCTCATGCTTGTGGATTATTGTGGGTCCAGTTGCCCACACTATACGGTAAACAGAGTTATTCCAAGAAGATATCAATATCCAATATTTAATTTTAACCAGCCTATGAAAAAAATGCCATGAAAAGTATTTTAAAATCTTTATCATTGTCCATGTTTTGTAACTTATTGTCAATGTATTTCTGTAACTTCTTGCTAGTGATCCATTGAGGACCCGTTCACTGCCCTCATTTAACACAAGGCCACTATGTTAAAACGGTGTCATCCGGAACCTTCCTCTCCTCCTCTTTCTGTCTTTGTTTGAGTGGAAACAGAGTCGGTTGCCTAGATGTCACATACAGACGTTTATCCTTGAGGAGGTGAAAGTGTTTGCACAGTGTTCATTAACAAAACTGACTTTTTGAGGAGGGAGGGTGTCAGAAGTGTGCCCATACTCTCCCCCACCCCACCCCCTCAGACACGCTTCCAACTTTAACCCCCCTCCACCCCCCATGCCATTAAATAAGAACTATAGCCTCTATTCTTCCTCCACAAATGGCTAATGTTTGGTGAAAAGACCTGGCTTAAATTTCCACTCTTTCTAGGAGGAGCAGCTGTCACATCAGTGTTTTTTTTTCTGTCCTCTCTCTCTCTCTCTCTCTCTCCATCCTTCAGCCTCTCAGTGTCTAAAGCACAGACTGTGCTGCTGGCCCTCTTTTGTGTCCCAACCACTAACAGACCCCTCCTGGTCCTGTGCTAGGCTGGGGGTGAGTGGCTGGGTGGGTGGGGGTTGGTGGAGTAGGGTTGGGGGCTGCTTGTCTTTTGTCCTCCAGTGCTGGAGAGGCGAGCGGTTGAGAGGCTCTGCTTACATCTGAGGAGGGGTTTGGCGTGTGTGTTTATGTGTATGGATGTGTGTGTGTGTATGTGTGTGTGGTGAATGGGGTGCCTGGAGCAGAGCCCCACGTGCCCAGTGCCTCTCTAATCTTCCCTGCCGTCGGGAGGCCCCGGTGGGCCCCAGGGCCGATCCGGCCAGCCAGGCAGGCAGGCAGCTGTCACAGGGGCAGAGGCACGAGGGAGAGGGAGAGACACAGCTGTCTATCCATCTCTCTCTCTCTCTCTCTTTATGTCTTTCTCTCTCTCCTTTTCTCTCTGACTGTCTTTCTTTCTCTCCCTCCCTTTCTCTGTCTCTCTTTCTCTTCCTCTTCCCCTCTCTCTGTCTCTCCATAACTCTTATCGCACCATTCAGCTCTCCTTAATATCCATTTAGCCAGAGAGGGTTGAAAGAGAGGAGTCCCAGCGCGCTCGTCACACAATCACCTCCAGGTCTGCAGTCACTAAACTGTTGCCCTTCACTCTAGTTTCAACACTGCACTCTGCTCTGAGTGAGACGATTGAGATTGAGATAGAAAAGAAACTAGACACATAAATGGGGGCGGGGGGGTTGGGGATGGTGTGGTGGGGTGCTGCCTTGGCACGAGTTCAGCTGAGCCAGACAGTGGAGCAGTCAGCAGTCAGACACAGACGCAGGCGGACAAAAAAAGGGAAATGCAGCAATTAACAGTATTACATTCATCGTGATTGAGCAAAAAAGCCCCAGGTCAGCAGTGGTCATTGCAACAGCATGCGCACACAACGCTGCAGAGGGGTCCAGGCTGGCAATGGTTGTAAAGCGCTCGCTGGTGATTCATGTCCATCTGTCTGTCTTGGCTTTGGCTTGCCACGGTGTCATGCTTTGTCACTGGGCCTGACTCAGACCTCACAGCCGCGCTCCGCTTGCAGCCGTGAGCTCGGGTGGCCAAGCTAGTGCCTGTGCGTGGGCAGAGTCTCACTGTCACTCAAGCGCTGTCCGGCCAGGACCAGGTGCCGTGATTGGTCCCAGTCCAGCTGGCAGGTGAGGGTACGGTAGGTTTAGAAAGAAAGAGAAAGAGAGTGATAGAGAGAGAGAGGGAGAAGAGAGAGCGAGAGAAAAAAGGGGAGAGAGAGAAAGCTGTGGGTCCTTTGTGTGAGGTTGGCTGGCGTGGGCGGACGAACTGCAATACCATATGGCTCATAGTGATGAGTAAGAGCACACCTGACCCCTGTCTTGCACCTGCCACTGAGGATCAAAGACTTGAATGTGCGTGTGTGTGTGTGTGTGTGTCAATACATGTGCATGTACATGTGTTTGTATTTGTTTGTGTGCGTGTGAATTCATGCTCAATTTCATTTTGCTGTGACTGCATGTCCAGACAGAACCGTTCCCACCCATACACATGTTAAAGAGGACACACACACACACACACACACACACACACACACACCCAGAGAGAGTGAGAGACAAACACAGTGTAGTAGTCTCCATTCACAATGACTTGCGTGCCATGGTGCTTAACAGTTCTCATATGAAATCCATTAACCGCTAATGGGCTGCTAACAAACTCTTAAACCATACATAGACTTGAAGAGGATTTTTAAGGTAACAAAGGTGATCCAATAGCACACAGGTATGTGCAGATGACCTGACCAAGCACATGGTGGTGGACGAGGAAAAATCTTTCATGGCTGAGAGAGGAGATGACAACAGCAGCAGCAGAAGCAGCAGCCAGTGCCTCTGGGCGAGAGACGCGTCTGCCAGTGAACCCAATAACCCCATCTGCCTGTTTCTGAGGCGTCCTTCCCAGCGTGTCGTCACCAAGCGCAGACAGACAGAGAGAGAGAGAAGAAAATAGAAAATATAAGAGAAGAGAGAGAAAGGAGGAAAAAGAAAGAGAGAGAGAATGAAAGAGTAAGAGAAAAAGAAAGAGAGACAGAGAGAAAGAAAAAAGAGAAGGGGGTGGGGGGGAAGGGGGATTCTGTTAGACAACAGCATCAGTGGAGCACAAAGACGAGGAAGACAAAAAGTAGCTAGATAAGTACCCCCTTCCCTTTCTCCATGGGACAGAATACAGACATCACAAAGACCACAGCCAACTGATCTTGCAGCAGCATGTTCTCTCTTTGCTGCCATGAAGCAAGGTGAAAGAAGCTGAATTTGTGCACATTTCATGGGTTTCTGTTGTGCATTGGGCTTCTCCTCTCTCCGAGTATTGTCTGCCATTTCACTTTATTTTGATCATATCATTCTATTTTGATCATATCATTCTATTTTGATCATATCATTCTATGTTGATCATATCATTCTATTTTGATCATATCATTTTATTTTTCAAAACAGGAAAGCATAGTTCAGTTTGGGATGATCTGAAAGAGAAGATGAGAGCGTGGACACATGAAAGCAAATCCTTTTCTATCTGGGCTGGGAGCTTTAATCTGCTGAGTAGATGCAAGTGTGTTGTTAAAAAGGGAGGAAGTCAGATTTGCAGAGAAAATTGACAAAGAAGAGGATGAGAGACAATGAGACATAGAGACAGGAAGTGACACAGACAGAAATCTCTTCCTCAAATGGAACCATATCAACTGACCAACCATATCAAAAGACAAATGGAGAGAGAGAGTGTGTGTGTGTGTGTTGGGTTGAGTGTGTGTGTCTGTGTGGCATGTGGTGTGGTCAGGGGAGGCGTCTGGACACATTGCCCTCTCAAAGCCCCCTGCAAATCGGAGCAGCTGAGGCCGAAGCCGGGCCAGTTCTGGAGGAAATGGAAACATCTACCAGCTACTGGTCCAGTTCACCAGCCACTCTACAGAAAAACATTATTTGGTGTCTGACATCTACCAGTAACGTCCACATTTTAATAGCCTTTGGTTGGTGGCTGGTGCTCATTTCTACCCCTTGTGCTTCATGCAGGCTCCAGTCTGCCCAGTGCTCGCTCGCTTACTCTCTCTCGCTCAGCCAGGCCTCTAACACTCCCCCACTGGAGCATCCCCTGCCCAGTCTCCTAGCACTCAGCCTACTGTACAGCAACCACAGACTGACCTGGCCTTCCTCCACACACACACACACACACACACACTGGCCTCCACACACACACACACTGGCCTCCACACACACAGCCTGGCCTCCACACACACACACTGGCCTCCACACACACAGCCTGGCATCCACACACAGCCCACTGCTGCTCTGTAGCACAGAGACCTTTGTGTGTCTGCGTGACCTTTGTGTGGCTGCGTGACCTTTGTGTGCCTATGAGCTTTGTCTCTCTATTAGTTTCTCTGTCTAGCTCAATTGAAGCAGTGAGGAACACCCTCGATGCACAGTAATGTGTGCAGGGGTGACTGAGGGTGGGCATCCCCATAATGCTTTACATGCATTATTACGCCTCTGTGCAGTTCACCAAAAATGTTTCATCCATTTATTTATTTATTTACTGCTGGCTGTTTTGGCTCTTTGTTCTCACGGTCTGAGTGGATTCTGTCTTTCTTTCATTCTCTCTTTCACTCGTTTTTTTTCTTTTCCTCTAACCATAAGCAGTGAGATGTGCCGAGAGGTTTCTCTGGGGTGCTCTGGCAGGCTGGTGGCTTCTTGCTTTGGTGACACAAAAGCAGCTGCATCCTGTGTATATGAGAGAGCTGAACCCCCATGCTGCATTCAAACACACCACACACATGCGCACACACACACACACACACACACACACACACACACACACACACAAACACACACAGAACTGTTTACACAACCAAGCAGCATGGCCTGGGCTCTCCCACACCTGCTCCTGTCTCCCTCAGGAAGATAACAAGCTTAGTTATGGGTGTTGTGTTTACAGCGCTGCACGCATACACACCTTCTACTGTCTGACTTATTCGTTTTTCATTGTCACATTGATTAGTATCGTGGTGGGTTGTATAAATGCTGTTGTTATCCTTCGCTGACCAAAGCAAGTTATCAGGGTGCACACTAATAAGCTGTCAAGCACCCATACACATTCATTCATAATGTTAAACACACAGAGTGAGTTGATTGCAGGTGTCGTAAAGGCGGTTCTAATAGCACCAGGGAGGAGAGGGAACGGACAGGATTGCAGTCTCAAGAATAGGAGGAATTACTGGAAGACAGGACACTCTGGACACTGTGTTTGGCAATCAGCAATGGACGCCCTGTTTTATGGTTACTGGAGATACTATACTATGTCACCCAAACAGATTCTGGTAAGCAGTTATCAGCCCAGTAGTGCTTTCTTCCTGGAGAAGAGAGATTAAAAATCACCTCGAGTCAACATGCCGTTTGGTTGGAGTGCAACAGAGCGGGTAAGAGCAGTAGAAAGGGCTGAATGACATGCACACTTCTGATTGGTAGAAGTTTTGGGCTAGTCTCCAAAGCAACAACAGAGGTCTGGGAAGACACCACCCACTGAAAGAGCCAAAACATTACATTACATTGCATTACAGTACATTGTAAAGAAAGAATTGATCATGAAATTATTTACAACCATAAACATATCAGGATGCAATACATTGTTGATGCAAAATTAAATTGCATACAAAAAATATATAATACAAGAAAACATATGGGCAAATTGTTAACAGTAAGACCAGATCAATCTAACAGTTAGTTCCTTGCAGTTATCCAGCTTACAATGTATGAGATGGGAATGTGGTGAAATCTGTAACAATATACAGTACAGTACAGTGTGATGATGAAAGAATACTGCATTAACAAACATACCCACACATTTACAAACATGTTATTTACACATGTTCCCTGAAAAAAGGGGGCAGTCCTACCCCCTCTTTGTTAAAAATGATTCGCAGTATTTCTCAGTGTTGCTTAATTTTTGTTGTCTCTTTGTGGGATAAAAGTAGGCCTACATGGTAAGCAGCCCCGACACGCATCAACTATAAATGGGGTTTTCGTGACACTGTGGTCATTTTTTCTTCTAAAGCTCACCCAAGGGTACCCTCTTTGACAGTGAAGGGGAAAAACAAGGTTAATCAAGTACATTAGGTTTTTGATAAACATAATAACTGTGTTCAAAATACCCACTCTCCAGGATACCAAGGCTGAGGGTGCAGCACCCCACCGAGCCAATGGCAATCCTGTTACCACCAGCAACAAGCCCGTGTTTGATCTTGTCGGGGGAGCCCCCGCGTCCCATTGGCCGAGGTTCTCCCATCGCTCAGGCAGCGGCCCCTCCCCCTCGACCGGCTCATCCACACAGATTATGGAACATCACCAAAACAAAAAGGGCTTACTTTTGTTTTCCAGCAATGGCAGAGCTCGGCTGTCAAAACACACGGACTGTTTTGAGTTCCTGTAGGAGGGGAAAAGTGCAGAAGCAGTAGTAGTAGTAGTGGGAAAGAGGGAGGGGGGAAAAACGAGAGGAGTAGATTCCTTGTTGCTAGGGACCTCCAATGTTTTTCCAGGGCAGATATGATGTGATCTTGTGAAATAGTCACTGTACACTTTGCCGAAGAGCATTGCATCAGCTTGACAGTCTTAACTACTGTATATGTGCATTCTTTAACAGCACAATCCAATAAGCTCTGGCCATTAGTTTCTTAATGCACAGAGGAATGTGTGCTGCTTCACACATATTTACATTCCTTGTCACAACATCACATCAGCGTCATTACTCATGATCTCGGATGATGCACGAGTTTGTGCATTTCCATTCTCATTCCTATCATAATTTGCACCAAGGATAAAAGGAATAACTTGATGAATCTATGATGCTGCAGTTAACGAGTGACTACCAATTGAATAATATTGTTTTGCATATTTGACAAGCCAGTATTAGTCATACTGTGTGTTTTGCACAATGAAGTCGTCACCGCATCACACCCCGAAAAAGCTTGTGGTTCATTGTAGGCTTGTAGCAGAGAAGAACAAAGCACTATCTGCAGCCAAACAAGGATATTGTGAACTGAGAGCACAAAAGGAAGATCTGAGTTATGCCTTTCATTCTAACCTGACTGTACGAAACATTTACTATTTTTGGACAAAGGGTGAAACCCCACAGTATGAAGATTTACATTTACAACTAACACAACTTCTGTTGGACTAGATAAAAAGACAAAATATGTCACTGTCCTGGAGCTTTTAAGGATGGATACTTTGAAGATGATGTTTTTGTTAGGTGTTCACTGGAGTACCACACATAGCATTGTGATCTCGCACCGCATCTATGTGAGGGTCTGTTTGGGCGGGCACTTGGATGCCAGGCATTTCTCCGACGTCGCAAGGCACCACCCTTCGCCAGCCCCTATTAGGCCATTGCTAACTCTGGACTCCGCAGAGAATGCGCAAGGAGCTGCCAAATATCTGGAGAATGCACGGATGCCTGCTGCTCATATCACAGGCCTTGTGATGGCGGCCGGCCGGCGCTCCTTCATCTCCGGATAGCTCTGTGATGTCACCCCATTGTAGGACAAGCACAGGGAGAGCGTGGCGAAAGTGTTTGTCGAGTGCTGCGACGGCACCGAAAATAGAGCCTGCCACATCTCTAAAAGGAGAGTGCGGGATTTGGCACCTCCTCTGCAAAGACGTGACCCAGATGGGTCAAACTCAAAAAGAATTTTGCAAATATGCCTGAGAGGAAGCTCCACTATATGGCAAACTGAGGCAAATTAGCCAATCCATTTTAGGCAGCATTTAAAAAAACACTTGAAACTTCAAAGTTGTTCACCCACAGGTGCTGCTAGATAATTTGAGCCCTATGACAGACAATAATTCTGGGCCCTCCGATAATATAGCCTATAGTATTATTGGTGGGGGGGCTCTCTGGGGGCCCCCTGTCAGTGCCGGGCCCTTAGAATCGTCCTAACTTCCTCCCCCTAGAGGCGCCCCTGTGTTCACCCTGTCATGCCACAAGCTTAATGCTATTTTTAACTATATCCTACCACAGATTAAAATGGGCCACTGATCAAATTCCTTGGACAAATACCCCTGCATAACCACTCCATTTCCCTACTCCCCACTTCCAGGGCCAAGTGCTTGTTCTCATACCATGAGGTGTTGGGAGGACTGCGGATATTCAGCATGGCTGCTTCTGCTGCTGCTATTCTGGAAGCGCTTGCTCACCCAATACAGCCCCCTCCACCTCACTTATCTCATTACAGGTTACATAAAGGGACAAGCCTAGATCCCTGGTGGAGAATTCAGAGCTATGCAGACTGCAGAACAAGAATAAAGGAGGTTTGTAAGCATTCACTGGCCTCGTCTGCCCAGGTCTCAGGCTTGCAAAAATGTTCAACACAATACTTTAAAGCATGCTGGGCATTTCGATGTGTAGACATTAGACAGACATCCTCTGTTGGTCACAACAACCATGAAATCAAATGATAAACAAATACACTGAAAACTATTTCAAACTGCATAATCGACATTGCAAACAAGTTGGACCATGGAAGCCCCTGGAAGTGGAACCCTTGAACCCTAGAGACGTTTCAGGAAGCCCATGCCACACTGGAGCAAGAGTCAGGGCATGCAGCCAGCCGTGCTGAACAGGCCCATGAGGTCATGGTATTAATCTCTCCCAGGTGACAGGCAGTACACACTGTCCCGTATGGCCCCGTCTGGAGCTCCAGTCAAAAAGGCACTCAGAGCCAACTCTAGAAGGTGGCGTTCACTGAATTGGAGACAACGACACGTAACAGGAGTTTGCTTCTGAGGACAACACAGATTGACACCACCAACATTGTGTTGTGCTTTGTTCCCAGTGTCAAAATGCTTTGTTTTCTGATATCATGCCAGTCAGGTTTGCAAAACAGTCTAAGAGCTGTTTTGTGTTTTTGCATCATCTGCAGTCATGTGTGTTGTATTTGGCAGATGTGTGTTTCTTTTCAGTGCCTCTGTTGTGCTTCAAGTCATGCGGCAGCAGCAGATCACCATGAATCAGGGGAGGGGAGGAGGAGGGTTTTTCTTTGTTGTCTTCCATCTGCAACACATCTCTTCTGTTTTTTGTTTTTTTTTCAGTTTAGCTTCTTTCTGTTAGTTTTGGTTTAAAGTGCACCTGCTGCACATGGATAAAGGGCAGCATTACTGAAAGTAGTGTGACACAAACAGAGACAGAGTAATATAACTGAAGGGGCAGTTGAAAGGAGCGCAGACACCAACCAAGGCTAAATGTCACATCTAGTGATCATAATACAAGTGAAACTAAATTCATCTCAATTCAAAGCTGCCTGTGTGAGTTGACACTTGAATGTCTAATGGCTTCTTCCTTTAATCATGGCACACCAGTTCCAAGAATAAAACAACACAACATCCTTGACAGAAATTACAAACAGTTCTGTCAAACTGCCAATTCAATTAATTGTTGAGCTTATTCAATGAATTCCAATTTTGAAAAAAAAAATCATAGTTACTGGATCTATTAACAAATATGTCATTTTTCTCAATGCAATGGTGATACAGCTATTTCATACTGACTGACTGTCACTTGACATCAATCATATGACAGCACTGCTGAAGTGGACCGGAAAGACGCAACCTCATGGAGTTGCGCGTCCTGACAGCACTCTGTTTCCATCAACCACACGTCCATGTGAACCACAGCCACACAAGAAGAGGATGTCCCACTTGCCACACGTGATCTTCACATCTCCTGATTTCAATTGTGTGGTGTAAGCAACTTATAAATGTAGAATATGATATTGTGCCTGCACATATGCACTCAGAGTTGTGAATATATATATCAGGTGCAGACATATTATATAAGTTACTGTGGCAAAAACAACCGCAATTTTATATATTCTAAAATCCACAGGAAACAGTATTATGGTTGTGATAGTTCTGTAATAGCAGCAAGCACAGCATTATAATATGTGTTTTGCACTTATGTTTCCGCAGGTGCTGAGTTTGTTATAAACAGAGGACTGCTGGTGTGTCCATGGCCTGAAAAAGTATCCTACTGCCTGAGAAATGATGACGCCTAACACGAGTGGTCATCTCACCTGCCCATGTTTGTGAAACCTCTGTTCAGCTTGAACAGCAAACGGCAGGAGGCCTGCCCTCCTTTCCTGTAAGGATCATTCCTGTAATGCTTGTCATGTGGGTGAGACTGGCTGCAGGCTGGACGCCCAATGACCCGGGGGAATTCCACAGCCTCCACTACCTCTTGCTTTCTTGCAAATCTCTACTCTGAACCCCCCCCACCCCCAACTCCTTTGATCATCAGCACACGTGTGTCGAGTGTGTACACTCATCTGTGCAGTTGCTGGAAAAAAAGCTGTGATAACCCTTTGAGTGATGTCTTAACTGTAGAGTGAGCAGATAAAAATCAGTGTCTTATTTTGTGTGTGTGTGTGTGTGTGTGTGTGTGTGTGTATGTGTGAACGTATCTGTGTATATGTGTGGGTGTGAAGTTAGTCAGCTTTCCTTTTCTCTCTGACGCTTTAATCTAAGCAGAACCTGTTACAGCTGGCATTTACCCTCGGTGCACCTGACCTTCAGAGCTGGGCCTACACTGTACTATGTGCTGCTGGCCCTGCAGCTCCTGCTAACAATCAGCCTCTGCATATATTACACAGCACAGCTACACAAGCAAGCTGACCAAATTTAGTATTACTACACTTGCGTTTGCATAATACATTGAGAGCAATCGAGAGGACTTCAGCACATGTGTCCAAATAGGCTTGTCACATTTGCATGTGGGGAGTTCTCTCTGCAGTACCCAGTGGACTGGACTGTGCAATAAGATGTTGCACCAGCAGGTCCTGGCACTGTCCACCGAAGACCCCCACTGCACCGAGCTCTTACACAGCTGGTGCAGACTGGTGAAAGGTCAGGGTGCATGGCTGAAAGAGAGGAGCAAGTGTGTCAGAGAGAGAGAGAGAGAGAGAGAGAGAGAGAGAGAGAGAGAGAGATGGGGCCTAACCACGACTATGTTGCAACTGTTCTCCCACTAGGTCTCAGCAGCATGCTTGCTAACAGCCTGCCATTCCTCCTGCAAAATCTGCCTAGTGTGCAGTCTCGTATCTCACTAGCCTGGCATGACTGAACAAATGGAGCATTCTTTTCTGCATGTTGCATTGCTCAAGCATTACATTACATACCAAACAAGCAACTGACACAAGTGATAATGGATAAACTTTTGAAATATTTATTTATGTCTGCAAATTGTTTAACAGCATCATTGCATTTTGTTTTTACTGTAGAACATCTCTTTTCCATCATTTCGGCATAACAAAGATGACTCAGTGATTTTGTCTGAAAGTCCATCCAGAAACAACTAGCTTCATTGCCAGGGGAAGCTAACACCATTGCTTCAATCAGTAATGTCCCATAATCTTATAAAATCCACCATGCCATTTCAGGTTCATTTCATGCATCAGTCCAGTTCCTTCCTTGTTTCCCTTTAGAAACTCTCAAAGTCCATCTATCCACATTCCAGTTTTGACGTTTCGACTCCTCTATCTTTCTTTCCCATCCAAGATTGCGAGTGTGGAGGGTGTGATGGAATCATACTGTATCCAACACATAAGTCCGTCTCGACTCGGTCAACTCCTCGTCGACTTTCCCAGAACTTTCCTGTACCCATCCAGTCCATCTTCTTCTTTCAGCGCCAGCACGCCATTCCAGAGAGAGTCCCCAAAATCTGGAGGTACGCTTTGCATCCTCCGCTATCAGAGTGGGAACTTCACACTCGGTGATTCGGAACAGGTTCCTTCTCCTTCTGTTGCAGAAGCGTAGAGAAGTGACCCAGTTCAGCGCTCGGGGAGGGTGATGGTCGGCACCCACTCATACATGCCGCGGCTCTCTTCGCAGAACAGCCGGAGTTTGTCTAAAGCAGGATCCTTCCACGAGTCCACATTGGGGCTCTGCAATAACAAGGCGCACAAAATTAGCATGACCCAAACACGAACTTAACCTACAAATAGCTGCAGCATAAATGGCATGATAGGTCAAACAGGAACTGAAGCGGTGCCAAAGCTTACCGTGACAAGAATACAGTGAGCGTCTTTAGGTTCATCCGACTCGTCAGTGCCAACAATACCGGCAAGGCGCTCGATGTCATTCACCCTCACGATGTTGATGTCATTGTCAAAGCAAAAAGCCTGGATGAGGGTGAAGTGGATCTGGAGGGCAATGTCGCATTCGTATTCCTCGTCAGTCGCTAACACGCAGAATGCCACATTGTCTGGATCACTGTTGAATGACAATGACACTTGGTTAGAAACGGATTCAAATAAGCCTTTCATGTAACTATAGTAAAGATACTTATCAGGTTCCATAAAGATATTAGCTGCTTTACTCACACATTCATGACTTTTGCTGATTCGTATACCCCGACTGTCAAGCAGTCTTGTTTCTTCGCCGAAACGAGTAGCTCCTCCAAAGCAGTACCGATGACCTGCATTCTGTGGAAAAGAGAATAACGAGTTAAGTCACTATTGTAAGCAATTGCGCAGTAAATGCATTCATTATTGTGATGCACTACAATGCCTCTAAACAAGTGCCTTACCTGTCAGTTGTTTCAGAGTTATCTTGTCCGTGAACTTCCTCAAGAGTCATGGTTGATGTAGGCTAGTATAGTATCCAGAAAGGTTTAGGTCCTAGTTCGTTCACTGTGTGCGCTCTGGGCTGAAGATAGAACAGAGAGAGAAGTCAGCGCTTAAATACCGGGTTAGGGCTGTTTCTCGGCAGTGGGGTTGACTCTCTCGCAATCGTCGTCGCTGATTGGCTCCTGCTCCGCACCACCACAACACTCTCTGCCTGTAAACACCCCACGTGGGAGGATTACTGCAATCTGGGCTGCCCGTGTCAATAGCCTGTACTTCTGTACAAATAAATGAGTTATAGCAAAAGTGAAAATGCAGCGGCTGCGCTTATTTTCACTGTAAGAGCCGTAAGAGCTCCAATGGCCAGTTTTACTAATACAATTGGTCAGTAACAATCATGATAATAATTGGCTATTTTTCATGTAGGCCTAAGATACAATGTCCAGTCTGCGCATAGGCAAAAGAGCACAATTTGCAAAACCTGTAAGACACTTTTATAGGAATAATGCAGCATTGCATTTCGACATTGTTACATTTGTATTTGGTACAAAAAAAACCCCACATAGGCAATTCTTGATTGTGCTTGACACACGCCTCTTATTTGCATTTGCAAAGACATCCCCTAATTCGTCAAGTCTTTGGCGTGTGGCGACTGAGTGCAGGAAACAACCCCCAACCCCTACAATGAGCGCGTGCCCCACCTGCTTTCTGCTGAAAGCGTCTCACAAAAGAGGCACACGCGACACTCGGTTATTACAGCGGACGCTTCTTTTGTTCTGTCAGCGAGCAACTGCCCCTTTTTTAGCTGCCATCCCAACAGCCTGAAAAAAGTGCTTTGTGTTTAAGTGTCTTTACGAGTGCACAGTAACTTCTAGATTTAAGGTTAAACAATAAAAATAATTTGCCAAACTGGCATTTGAATAGGCCTATGGCTTTAAATCATTGTTGAGGATTTTTGGGTCATATTCTTTTCCGAAAATGCAAACATCACTCTTTGATTATCTAACCAATGTAGTCTTGGGGATTCCAGCAAATTAATATTTTTGCAGACTGTAAGTGGCTGTTGCACAAAATTAGTTTTGTGAATTGCTCAGCCTCCACAACACCACGATTAAGTTATCTTACATCGCCATCTGTTGGTAGTCGTACAAACATGTAGTCCTACGCTGTTGCGTTATCAATCTTTGGTTGAAAGTTACACCTTGTTCACAAAGTGCAAATTTAAGCGAATAAATATTGTGATTTTCTTTTGATGGCATTAATCTAATTATGCAGACCAATGCACACTTCGAACATTAGGCTACTGAACTGCATAGTGTTGCTCTGTCACTGAGAGTGACCTAGTCATTCCGATAAGAAAGTCAATGGCGCCATCTGTTGTTTATCAATGAGCATCACAATAGCCTACCACTTGTCAAGGTTATTATGTAGAATGTAAATTATTAAATATTTACAGTAAACTATGTTGATGTTTGCGGTATTTAGCTACAATGACAATTCCCCGTCGACACCCATGATCCATCCATACCAATGCACTGTGTCTTTGAGATTTCCAGTATAGATTTCAGTGAGATTTTAAGTAGGCTATAGACTATCAACCATTTTAAGTTTTGGCATGGCTTAGTTCAATTCATCAGAATATCTGAGAAAAGTAAGATGGTTTCCTCAGGTCATCTTGTGTCTTGATTCACGCATGCATGGCCAGAATGATCCCACTGTCACTTACAGTTTTTTCTCAGATGATTTGACGCATTTCTCAGAATTGTAATTCTCAAAACTGCTTGTTCAAACTCCATATATCATCTTATTACTTGTCCACATCATTGACGCAGTTTCTCCCCATCTTGACCAAATACCAATGCTTTCGAACATCGATGCAACTGATTTTGTACAAATGTCTGCTGTTTTTTTTTTTTTTTTTTAAATTTCCAATGGCTAATGTCATCATGTTAGTCAACATGCACTATACTGGCTCCCTGCTGAATAGTCCTACCCCTAAACAACAAACAAACAACACAAATTGGCCTTATTTCATTGCTTGTGTCATTACATGCAAATGTGTTGAACAGCTCTCATAACTAGTTATCTCTGTCTTCCTC
The DNA here is from genome assembly GCF_017589495.1 of Alosa alosa. Lineage (NCBI taxonomy): Eukaryota > Metazoa > Chordata > Actinopteri > Clupeiformes > Clupeidae > Alosa > Alosa alosa. Next base: position 6,807,907 of record NC_063212.1, read on the forward strand.
TCTTCTCTACACTCTCCCTTCCTCCGCACATTTCTTCATTCTCCATCTGCTCACCTCCTCCCACTAACACCCTGCCTCCTCTCACCTCCTCTGTGCTGCACACCAGGGACCTGCTGGATGTACAGGTGTTATCGCAGGTGCTGCTCCTATCCAGGCCTGTTCTCCTGCAGGACCCATGCCAACTGGCCTCTCAGCTTTTGGGCTGTCTGGCCCAGATAGTCTCCCAAAGACAAACCAGTGGCTCCAGGTAAACACACTGAATTCCTACCATAGAGTTCACAAACTCAGGTAATAAAATATGACACTAATCCAAGATAGGGGAGAATGTATTTTCTTAATAAGCTCTCCAGTTTAATTGACTTTACAACATAGATAGGCTACCATACAACAGTTAGGTCAGGACAGGTTGAATGATGTCTTTCCATTAGGTGCAACCGAATTATAACTGTGGCGATAACCTTTAGGCCTACTAACCCCTCTCCCTCTCGAACATCCCAGACCCTTTGTATACTGTTGTATAACTTTGTTTAGTGTATACAGGAAGGAAATCACAATGGTGAAACTGCATATGACCGCAACATTAGGCTAAAACTAACTACACATCACAAACTAAAGATATACACAATACTTCTATGATGGTTTGTAACACCTCTATTAATATCTGTAGCCTGTTCTTTGTCCTATAGTACTTCTATAGAATGTCCCAAAATCTAATGTAACTATAACATCTACAGTACAGTTCAGGATGCACCTGGACTTGCGCAGGACTGTTTGACCAAAATAAGGCTATCTGACGTTTGGTATGCTAGTTAAGGCCTAGCCTACTATAGGCCTACCCTGTGCTTTGTGAAAGTCTGACAAGCTATGATCTGTCTGTTCCGTTTCCATTGTCTGTTTGCGATCACTTTCCAGTCCAGTTCACTCCATCACCATTGTTCTGTAGTGCCCCCTGGTGGCACAAGTGATTCAGAATGCACACATCAACCTGCCAGGTCCAAACACTCCACACAAAGAAACATTGACAGAATGTAATCAAGCTTTAAGACCTTTTTAATAAAACATTCATTTGAATTGAGTAATTTCAGTAACATGATCTGAAGAAAGATGTACACATTCACAGTCTATGCTAGGATACATCAGTGCTACTTTATAACATTAATATTTCCTTACACTATCATGAACAGGTGAAAAAATTAAAGAAGGGACCCATAACATACCTTTACAAGCACAAATAAAATACATAATGTGACTAAATTACAGATAACTAAATGCATCACTGACTAAGCAGGTCATTACATTTTCAGGAACCAATCTAGATGAATCTAGATACATCCAAACCCACAACCTTTTGAAAGATGATTACAAGCCAACATAGTGCTAGCAGAAAATGGTTGCAAATCATATTTACAGCTAAACAAAAAAAACATTAAGCAAAAATAAAATAAATTACAGAACAGAAATTAGGGGTGGGTAGGGGCTGGGTGGACACTGGACAGTCCTTCGTTATTTAAGAGCAATTCAAGCCAATGGCAAACATCTAAAGAGGTTAAGTAACCTGAAGAAATACTACAAGCATGGACACCCTTGTTACAAGGGAAATGAATACAACTAATGAACTGCCCAGCAATGGCTTTATGTGAGCACATGATGAGTTCATGCCCATCACTTTATCAAACGTGAACACTGAGGGACAAACTTACATTTCTCTTTGCATGACATGGCATGACATGGCCTGTTACACAGGAAGTAGCTTTGAAGGTGCATAAAGAAAGTGCAGTCAAAAGCTCAGTAAAAAATATGACATTTCATTTGAAGGGCCCTGTGTGAAATCTCATCTTGTTAACTCATTGAGTGCCAAAAACGTAATATTACGTTTTTCCTTCCAATGCGTTGAGTGCCAAAAACATAATATTACGTTTTTAGCTTTTTTTTTTTTAAATTACGAAACTAGACACTCTAACACACCTTATGTGTGATTTTGGGAACTCTGTGAAGAATGGAAATGAAATATATGACGATCGAAAACTCATGAAAACGCACAATGTGGACATTTTATCATAACTAGGTTGCCGCTTTGGGTCGAATCAGTGACGCATGCACGTCCTCTCAAAACCAGGCCATTTTCGTGGGTCTATCACTAGGTGGCAGTCTCGCCAGGTCTCACTGATCACTTCCCGGAAAGTTTACTGGCAACACTTAATATTTCATGAAAGACGTTATATCTCCATTATCTCCAGTGGTTTGCACCCACTGAGAGCTTAAAGTCTCACCTTTTAAACGAGCCATTGTATGTGTTCATAGCTATAACACAGAATATGCTGTGGCTGTACAAAAATCATCAACAATGGTCTAGATTGCTGGCACTCTAGGACAAAGCTTCCGAAAACAGCTTGGCATTCAATGAGTTAATTAATTACATTTATAAACATATATCAAGGCTTACAAATAACAGGAATTGCACAAGTTGCCCATAGGACACTAGGAACAGAGGTCAAGATAAGGGTCTTTTATGGGGCCCTTCAGAGAGTAATATCCCTGAATTAAAGAAAAAAAGGAAAGAAAAACAAAAATATCCCTTTCAGGCCTACATCTCATCGGAACGGTGTTGCTGTAAGATGACCGATGTCGGTTTGGGGTCGATCCAGTTCTCCTTGGCGTTGATGCCCTCGTAGACGACGGGTGCGGGGGCAGCGTCCCAGTGGCCCTCGGAGGCCCTGTTGGTGCTCGGCTTCAGGTCTTGCTGGGCAGCGGCGTTGGGGAAGTCGGACGACGAGTTGCTGTTGACACCGGTCTCCGAGTCGGGCTGCTCCACCGTTTGCACGCCTGGCGTCTGGTTGTGTTTGGAGAGGATGGCGTTGTCCACCAACGGCGTTCCCACACCCACGTCCACGTCCTCCACCTCCAGCAGCAGCTCGGCTGACGTGTCCAGGGAGCGGATGTTCCTTGAAATCACTGAGGGACATTGAGGGTAGAGTGAATTTGAGTTAAAGTCTACAACTCTGATTGGGGATGACTTTAGCTAACAGATTAGTTTACGGCTTGGGAGACTCACCATGTGAGGGAGCATACAGCTCTCCTTTTTGTTGATTGCTGCCAAATGGATTCACAGATGGGAATATAATCAAACAGAAGGACAACAGGAACACCTGTAAAACAAAAAAAACATGATTAACAACAACATATACATGGCCCTCTCTTAAAATAAAAAAACTGATCAAACCCCCAGACAATAAAAACAGGGTTATTAGCTCCCATGCTAAAGAACAACAGAGCTGAATACATGAAATGCTACTTACCATAACACAGGTGCTGGTGGTGGTGGTCTTCATTGTGGACAGTTTCACAATGGCCTGAAGTTTTCTGAGCTGCTCAATTAAAGACCTAAAATGTGCCACAACAAAAATAACCAAACCACAACTAAGAACACATTTGTGAACACATATAATAATAAGCTGCTGGTTATAGAAGAAACTTAAGAGGATAAAATGGCTTTTGAGAAGAATGGTTGCCTTACATGTTTTGCTTCTGCAAGAGCTGGACTTTCTTCTGTAGTTCCTGGTTATGGGCAGTGCACACTGCAACCCTACACAAATGGAGCACAATAAATTGAGATTTACAGTTTACAATTTGATAGACTACATTACCATGTTGTTTATGGCATCTAGATCTCTGGTACTCTTGATTTATACACAATCCCTGAGACAGGAGTGGCAGCATCCAAAGCAAGCAGCAGCAAACAGTATGTAGTCTAGTCAGAGAATGTCTAATAGGAAGAGAATTGGCACTGTCTGGTTATTTCCGGTTTCTGGACTGGTTGCAGTTCCTCCTCAGATTCCACTTGAGGGCGCTCGCAGGCGAGAGCAGAATGCATTGAGGTCTATGGAGCTTTACCCCTCAATATCCACTTTTCTCTTGATATAATTTTTTGAGTAGTAATTTGAATGTTGCATTCGCTAGGAGAGGCAAAGAAAATACACACTGTTGATTGTTATATTTTTTGAAGTCATGTAAGTCTTCTAAAAAGCCTTTCAAATATGTCAATGACGTCATTCATTAGCACAATGCTAGCGTGATATGGGCAACAACAACCCAACCTGTAAGAAATGAAAAGGACATAAGTACTCTTTCATTCAACTTTAGATCTAAAATCTATATTGAACTTGCATAAACTACAATAAAATCTACGATTCTTCCACGACAAGCAGGTGAAAGAGATACATTTAGCCATCTAGCTCCATAGACCCCCATTCAACCTGCACTCGCCCGCGATCACCCCCAGTGAAATTCTAATGGAACTGCAACCAATGTCGATACAATGAGACTTAATAGGAAGTGCCAAGGCTCTCCGTAGACAGGCTCTGGTCTAGTCAGTTGTTCTGTTGTACTGTTCTGCATTCTATAGTAATCGTGTCTATTGTCACAGACACTTCAGCACCTCACACATTCTTACCTGTTCTCAAGACCATCCACATAGGCTTTCTTCTTCTTGCGGCTCTCCTGGGCAGACTGTTTGTTCCGGATCTTTCTCCTCACACGTTTCAGCGTTCGCTCCTCAGCCTTCCGAATAAAAAAACAAAAAGGAATCACTGCATTTGTGTTGTCTAAATTTTTTCTAACAACCCTTTCAGGGTAGTAGACTAAGACTCAGAAATTCTCAGAAACAGTACCATAGGTTCACCCTATTGACTTGCTTCAAGGATATGTAGCAAAACACTACAAAGTCATAATAACCAAAAGTTAAAAATACCTTTGTGAGAGGCATGTGGCTTGGTATCGTAGCGCCTTCTTTTGCAAGAAGCCTCCTCTCTTCATCAGTAAGAACAATCTCCTTGAACTGGAACTAAAGATCACACATACACATCTCAGTAAAAGATATTTAAAGCTAAGACAAGACTAAAAATCCAGCATTATTCTTGCAGCATTTTTGTGGTGTAAAACTGACTTCCCGATACCTGCTCTGGAGAGTTATTCTGATACATTGAATCCTCGATTGTGAGAGAGCAGGGAAGCTCATCAGAACAGTCAAGCTCATCAGAACAGTCGTCTTCAATCATGGCCTCCTCCAGGTCATCTGAAGAACAAATAAACGAAAATACATATTGCAATCCAGGTCAAAAACAAAAAGTCATTAGGGTCCACTCTAGTTCACAGCAGGGGTCCCCACCTGTTTCTAAGTAGCTCTTCAAAAGGTTTGAGGAAGATGTTCATAAATCTGATAACCCAGCAACATGTTAAAATTCATACGAAATCAAATTCACAGTCTACAAAAAGAGAATGTAAATGAGTTGAAAGGAACCTTTAAAAAGCATACAAATCTTATTCAGTTCATGTAGCTCTCAGAGGAAAACAGGTGGGAGACCTCTATAGTCCATAACTCTAAACAGACCTCTGAAGTTCGCCTACAAAAGGACCCAAAAACTGCAATCTTTGCCCAAATAAGGAGATCCAGGTACCATCTTTGCCCATATAAGGAGAGCTTTGGGTCCTCTTTGTAGGTGAACTTCAGAGGTCTATTGACGCCTACATTTCTGTGAGGATAAATAAAGTATCTATCCATCTCTTACTGAGATCGATGAAGACGTCAGAGTCGGGTCTTTCGGACCTGACGCTCTCGAGCATGCTGCCGTCGTTCTGTATGAGGGAGTAGCTGTGGTCCGACTGGACAGCCAGGACCTCGGGCGAGTCGTCCATACAGACAGGGCTGCAGGCCAGCTCCGTGTCGCTGCTCTGGGGGCTGGGGCAAACGAAGTTGGCACCGGCGCCTCCGCAGCCGCCGCTGTCGTCTGAGATGCCGCTGTCGCTGCCGCAGGGCGAGTGCGAGAGGCAGGACGATGCGTCGGCGGTCACCTCCTCGCCCAGCAGGCTGTTGAGGAAGTCCTCCGTGTCCATGGCGTTCAGCACCTGAAATGGCACACATGTCAGGTTTCACTTGGACGGCAAGTACAGAGAGCTTGTCAGTACAGACTGAGTCTTGGCATTTGAGAAAGCACGATGAGGAAAATGCATGAGATGAGACTAGGAGGTCTGGATTCTAACTCTGCTCATTATTACCATTTCATTATCGCCACATACACTGTGTGACGCCGCATTTACCTCAACGTCACAATTACACACAACCAGAACATCTGGTAGACATTATATTGTGAAGCACATGCAATTGAAGTCTGAAGGGTATACTTGTTGACTGAGCCTGCCAAAAAGTTATGACTCCAATCACTCCTCCCAGTCACACCCTGTTTTCACAATGACGTCAAAGCATTTTTCCTTAAAACGCATACCACAAGCTGTTGTGACATAATGGTCAACTGTAATTACTTAAGAAGATAATTACTGTAACTGTATAAACTCTAATTGTAGGGCAGACTGGTTTATCGACTTATGACAAAAAGATATAAATCAATTATAGCAGAATGTGTTCTACACAACAGGCAGGCAACATTTGCAATATTGTCAAGGCACACATTCTCTAGCAGTGTGTAATTAAAAGTGGAAACCTTTCAAAAACTGAAGAGAAAAGCAGATATCAATGCCAAAATACAATAAATTACATGAGATATAAAAAATCAATTGTGCAAACATGCTATGATTATTTCCCCAGAGACTTACATCTTGTTCTGACAGCCAGTCGTCAAGCATATCCCCATTAGAGAATAATGGACCTTGGGTCCCAACGTCTTGGTCTTCAAAGAGGAGACCGAGCAGGTCTGCTCCATCCATCTCCGGCAAATTGTCAGGGAGAGACATTGTGAATGGAGAATTCACCGATTATCAACAGGGACCGTAGACCCTGAAATGCTGGTTTTACAGGAAACAAACGGTGTTGTTACTTAGAATAATAGGATGCCAACATTAAAACGCCCACACGTGGGCCACTACCAACAACACCTTACGAACAACATGCATTTTTATAGACTTAATATATTTAATGCTGAACAAGCAATAAATACTGTATTGTACAAGATAAGCTCGCGGACGTCGCCCTGCCATAAAATAATGGTATCCCCACCCATTACAAATACCACATGACACATGTAGGCCAGAAACATAACAAAGAAGCACGATGCCACATCCGCAGTACATTTATGTATGAAATTCAGACCAAACGTACACACTTCATGAAATTAAAACGAGCATGACACATACGTGTTTCGTTCGTTTTTAGATAGATCAGAATCAAAGACAGGAATAAAATAAATGGACGCGCTTACTTTTTTAAAAACACATGCACGTTACGTTGAAATTGGCTACAGTTGTACCCAGGTGTGCTGACATGTATGCTTTTCTAGCAGGACTTTGCCCTAAGTTATCCGTCAAGCTTTGCACATATACGACGCTGACATTAGCACGTCAGATGCATGCCACAAAAACAGGAAACTTGTAATCTGTCATTTCCTCAGACAAGGTTACAATGCTATTCACCCAAATAAATAGGATGGCTAGCTTTGGGACCAAGAAAGCAATACCAAAGTAAAACGTGCCAACTGCCAAACGCATGTTGTTCAGCAAACCAGTTCTGTCAAACTAGTAGTGAGTAATCTAACACTAGTGGACGAGCTCTATTTTGACATCCAAGGCTAACATTAACAAGACTAACATAGTGTCTTCGTTAGCTTACGCCAACCAGCTATGTTGCATAAAAGACTAACGTTACCATAGCGGAGTCTACATTTGCATTGGTTATTTGAATGCGTTGAAAACACATACATCAGGAATTTATGAATCATCTTACCTTTTGTGTCGCGACTCTTGTATGCCTACTACTGTTAACACTAGCGTAAGATGTAGCAGTCACATGAATAGGAAACCGCAGGGTGTCTTGCCTTCCTGATGAAATCACCCTCCAACAAGGCAAAAATTGCGTCATCACGTACTGTAATGGCGAGTCACCGACGTCTATTCGACGTCTTCGAAAAGGATTCTGGGAAACCTAGTGTCAGTTGATGAAGGCTTTTTGCATGGGAATAAAATACATATGTGAATCTCGCTTCACAAACCTTTGGCCAAAAGCATCAGAAGGTTCATATTCAATAATAGAGTTTTATTGGATACAATGCATATTAACAATACATGACAATCATGGCATTATTATCACACAAACTCAGGTGTCATAGCAAAGTTCGACAACATGAGCTCCATGCTCACCTTCTCCTGATCAGGCAATTAATTTTTTTTTCTTGTTATGATGAAAAATACATGTTCTATACTTCTCTACTCCACTCAAGAACCACACTCCTGCTCCCAAAAAGAGATAGGCCAATCCCTGTTTAAGACAAGTCCCACTGCAAGATCAAAGTATGACGCACAGTTTAGATGTGTGCCGCAGGCTCCGGTAGGCCTTCAAGCGGTCCTTTTTAGTGACCATTGTGACCGGTTCGCTGACCATATGCGTCACCACTGGCATGCTGTCTACAGCACGGCGCTTGTGCGCACGGTGCAGCAGGATGCGGTAGACCCCGGTGATGGAGCTGCGGCAGTCCTTGCCCTGGTTGTTGTGCAGGTGCTCCGCGGTGATGCCCAGCGACTCCAGAATGTTCTTCACCTCCAGCTCGTCCTCCTCCAGCTCAGCAGGCTCGGCCTCCACCAGGTAGAGCGGGTCCAGCTTGAAGGGCTCCGCGGCCGGGGGGAAGTCGACCGGCCGTAGCCACTCGCAGGCCATGACCTGGGCCACCGTGAGGCGGTCGGCCGACTGCGGTTGGAGAATGCCGCGGAGCAGCTGTTGGCACGGCTCGGGCACGAAGGCCGGGATGATGTACGCGCCGTCCAGAATGCAGCGCTTGAGCTTGGCAACAGTGTCGGCGCGGAAGGGCATGGTGGCTGTCACCATGAAGAAAAGCATAACGCCCAGCGCCCACACGTCCACGCAGGCGCCCATGTAGTGCTCGTCGCGGAAGAGCTCGGGCGCGGCGTACGGTGGCGAGCCGCAGAACGTGTTGAGGGTCTCCTCGCGCCGGCTCACCGTGCTGAAGCCAAAGTCGCCCACTTTGACACAGGTGCTGCAGGTGTAGAACACGTTCTCCGCCTTCAGGTCCCGGTGGATGATGTTGTTGTCATGCTGCAGGGAGAGAAGAAAAGAATCAGTTCTTATCATAAGTTCTTCTCCATCAGGAGGCATAACAGACCAGGGTTCCACACATGACAAAATGAGGGAAGACATAACAGCCCACCCACCTTTAGTCTCTCCAACAACCCTTGCCATATCCAACATCTGCCTCTTTTATAGTATACCAAAGCTTTGATCAGGGTTCAACCCTCATTGATGTTTAATCTGAAGGGTTAACTTTGATTTACTAACCTGGCTTTGCAACACACACAAAAATATTTCAAAGGTACAGTCCACAATTTGGTTTTGGTTTTGGTGAGACTTGATTTGATTTAACAAACATCCAAATCAACAGATGAACCAAAGCTGACATGATACATTAATGTGCTTTTCTTCCACAGACTCTGGTGCCCAACCAAGCTAACCCTTGACTGGCCATCTGTATGGCGTAACATACAGCCGGACACACTTACCATGTGCTTCACAGCCGACAGGACCTGGGAGAAGACAATCTTGCAGTCGATGTCCGAGAGCTTCCCTTCGGTGCTGATCTTGGTGTAGAGTTCTCCCCCAGCCGCATACTCCATCACCAGGTGCAAGCGCGTCAGGGTCTCCACCACCTCGTAGAGCCTTATGATGTTGGGGTGGTGCAGGCGCTCCATGCTGGAGATCTCTCGCGAAAGCAGACGCTGCGTCTTCTGGTCTAGCTTGGTCTTGTCCAAGATCTTGATGGCCACTTTGTCTGTGGGTGAGAAAGGGGACAACAATATACATGTATGAATAAAAGTGTATGTGGATGAATTTGTCATCTAAAAAAATGCACTACCATGAGAACACATTACCAATACCTAAGTGCCCAATACACAACACCTAATATGCAACTGCAATACCACAAATGGAAAACCCCAAAGATCGCTGGTTATAATCAGAACAAGAAGCTAATATTCAATTGATGTCACATCATTGGTTTCATCTCTGCTGATCAGTATGGGTGCACAGTTCAACATCAGTATTTGCATAGTGTACATTCATCCACTGACACCATGCAGTGACAGCAATTCACATGCCAGTAGGAGATGTTTATAGGGTATGGGTTTGTAAGAGCTTAGGAGAACTGCAGGGCATGCTCTGTCTGTCTGTCTTTGATATCATAAGAAGTCTGAACTTGGACAGCAATGAAAGTGCTATAGTAATTCAATATGCATGAATAATTGAAGGCTAATGGCGACTTCTCCAAATCTGCTTTGTTAGGGGCACATTGAGAGTCTCATTACACCTCGTCGTGGATTTCCAGATGACCAGAGCAAGCGCCTTCTCTGCCCGTTCATCTCACTGCTGGAAAGGGCAGATCACATCTGTCCTCAACACGCCCTTTCACTTTCTAATGAGGTGAGCTGAAATTCGAGACGTCTGTGGAGAAACCCGAGACGTTCTGATCAATTCAGGCCAGACGAGTCATCCGCTCCCGATGTGGCACTCAGAGGCCGCTGACAGAGGGAGTTGGGCAATCCCCCACTTCACATTACCATGTCAAGGAGGGCATCATAAAAATTTTAAAATATGCAATACGCCGTGTCGTGTGTCATTGCTTTGCCTGTAATGTGGTAAGCGGCCCAAGGTCAGATATCGCTTGATTGCATCGGGGCCTAATTAACTGTGAGGGTGCTGCGCACTTCAGCTGCTGGTGGAAACTTCAGACAAGCGCGTGCTTGTGGGTGTCATGAGGAGAAGAAAATTAAGTGGGGAGTTAATACTTCCCACTTATGCTGCTATAATTCACAGTGAACACGTAAGCCATCTCATTCCCACGTGCATGATGGGAAAATACAGTTTTTATCAGTACAGTACTTTATCTGAGAAAACAGTGCCAATATCAACAGGATATATATAAACAGTAATTGCAAGCATAAGCACCAATGGATAATAATGATTTAATTAGTGGTTGGAATATCCATTAGATGATTTAAACAGTGTTCGTCTGTTGATGTTTAGAACCTCGTGTTACCTTTCGTCAGGGCATGGATGCCCAGCTTGACGTGAGAGAAGTTGCCACAGCCGATTTCGCCGCGCACCTTGTAGAAGCCGATGCGCCGGCCTACGGTCAGCTCGCGCACGACCCTCTCGTCCTGGCACATGTCCAGGTTGAGCTTCTCCAGGGGCGAGAGGCGTCGCGGCGGGCCCCCGCCGCCCTCATCGTCCGTGCAGATGTCCGAGCTGTCCTGCCGGCTCCAGCGGGCGTAGCGCTGAGAGGTGCCCCCAGGGGGGGCCGCAGGGGCCACGGCTGCCCCGGAGCGCACCACGGGCACGGAGCTGGTGGAGGAGACAGTGCCCCCCTCAGATGGGTGCACAGCCGTCATCCCGTCCTGGGGATGGTGGAAGGGGGGGGGGGGGGGGGGGGGTGAGCAGGGGGTGAGCAGGAGCAGGAGTTTAACTCATGGCATGGAGGTCTGGTCTTTTTCAGGTGACAAACTGTCAAAGAGGCACAGCAGATGGATCATCAGCAAACACTTGAGATGGAAAAGTGAAGAATGGAAAAATGTTTTGTGAACTGAAATGTGAATATGGACTGACTTGGAACTGACAATAGACATTACAAGGAACACATAAACAATGTGCATATCATTCAAACACAAATATGAGTAGCATTGCCATAATGGTAAATAAAGTCAATTATGTGAATAATGTCAATAGCACTGGTAAATTAGCTTCTTGTCTGCACTATACTTTCCTGAAAAATAGAAAATTCTGGAGTTTATACAGCAAGCTGATGAAGCCAAATTTAACATGCTTCATTGGGTGACTTTCTATGTGCAGTGACAGCTCACCTCTGCATCTTGTCCTCAGTGGCCACTCTGACCTCGGGCGTGTCCATGTGTCTCCGCATCCTAAAAAGCCCTCAGAAGTGGGCAGATGTTAAAGTGGATGAGGGGGAGAGGAGCTGGTGGTGCTGGCAGGTCCTGCGGCTCTTGACGGCGTCGGCCACTCATCAATAACGAGAGAGAAAAGAGAGAGAGAGAGAGAGAGAGAGAGAGACAGAGCCTGGTGTTGAGTGCGCCGAGGACGCTGTGATTGCCAAACTCCCTGCTCCAAAAAGCGGAGGAGCACGTCTCCCCCTCCCTCTCCTCCTCCTCTCCTTTGTGGCCCCGCTCAGCGGAACATGATGTCCTCAGCAGGAAAGGCCGCCCTCCGGGGACTCTTACCGTCTCTCCTGCGGGCAGCAAAAGGCCCCTCTTCACCACCTCCGCTGCCACTCCACAGGGCTCAACCGCCTCTCTCGGATTCTGGCTCCTCTCTGGCTCACGTTTCCCCAGGGGCCCGGCAACCTTCCCTCTCTCTCTCTTTCCGGCCGCCCTGTTGTCGGGATTAGAACGCACGCTGGTTGCCACAGATCCTAATCCCGGCTTTACTTATCGACTCTGCAAATCTCCACCTTAGTCTTTGGCACAGCCAGGGATCCCTTTACGCCTATGGAGGGAGAGATTGAGAGGGGGTGGACAGAAGGATTTAAAGAGGACATGGTTACCACTGCCATATGTGACAGGTGAGTCTTTAGGGCTCCTCATTAAAAACAGCCACTTGACGACTAACAACAACTAACAACAATAACAACAAAACATCTGATCACGTAACTTTCTTGCCACTCAAAAACTTTTTGCACACAGTGATTTGCAGTGGGTAATCTCCAATGTTTTGAGAATTCAACAATGAGTTCTATGAGTGATATACAGGTTTATACAGGTTGTACAAAAAGAGTGGGTTAGAAAAGTCCTAAAGACATGTGCGTCTACTCTGAAATGTTAATTCCTAGAACATTTTTAGGACTCATGACAAAGATCTCACGTACAGAGAGCTCCTAACAACCTCCCCAAAGAGGAGACAGTTGTCCACTCAGTCAATTAGTTCTGCAGGCTTGTTGATTAGAGCTGGTACCGTGCATCCGACAAGAATGACTAAATGATGTTGACAAGATATAGATAGATAGATAGATAGATAGATAGATAGATAGATAGATAGATAGATTAGATATTCATCCCCAAGGGAAATTACAGTGTTCCAGCAGCCATACAAACACAACACTCATATAATCATATAATCCAAGATATAGCCTAAATAACCTTAAAGAGATTATTTAAAAAATATATTCTAAAAGATTATTCTTCTCTCTCCGTGCTCAGGGGGAGTCATTATAAAGTGCTACTGCAGTAGGTAAAAAAAAGACTTTCTGTATCGGTCTCTTAGTTGGCATAGCCTCCAACTGAAAACAACTTTGGTGTTTGAAACACATGAAGTACGTAACCATGGCCACACACACAAAGGCTGATGGACAACTGATGAGGCGGCATTACATCTTGTTTCTACCAAAAACATTCTAATAATCATAATCTATAGGGTGTGAATGGTCAATGTCCGAATACTACCTGATGCAAAGTATTCTGCTATGTGATAACAGCCGACTGAACAGCTGTTAGTTAAGAGTCACATTTCTTCTGAGGTAAGCTTTCAATGACATGAATAAAAAATAATAATAATAAGCGCAATGCGGTCATATAGTGTTTTTTTTTTTCAAAGTGATTCCCAGCACACTGAAATGCCTGGGCACATGATACTTGGTGGGCACTAGGCTGATAAGGAATAAAAGCTTTTGGCTCATGTTTTTTTTTTCTCACACACACACACACACACACACACACACACACACACACACACACACACACACACACACACACACACACTCACTCACTCACTCACATGCATACACACAATGGCAGTGCACCCAAGATGTACAATCACATACACAGCCCACTGGCAATGCACACATGCACTGCACATATAAACACACGTGCACACACAAATGAATACACTCACTAACGTATATATACTGTACACACTAGTAGACATATGCAGACTTGTCTCTTTGTGAAGCACTGCACACAAGTCTGTACAGACACACACACATAGGTGAACACATACACAGAGGTACACACACAGGTACACAAACACACACACACACACACACACACACACACACACACGTGTGCACACACTGATAAAAATATAGACATACAAAGCAGTGTATAATATAATTAATGGCAGATGTATATGTGTGCAATGCAAATACAGACTTGTCAGATTTTACTCACAGGATCAAAAGATTATATATACTTATATTATACTTAGATGCCACCAAATGTCAAATAATACAATACTTTGTCAATCGCTGCAGACCTTGGTTAGGTAGTGCACACTAGTTTGTGACCTCGAAGAGAATACAACGATAAATGTGGGATTAGAACACATATATCTTTGTACAATTATTTTCAAATTTCAGTTTCATCACTCATTCAGCAACCAAGGGTAAGAGTTGCAGCTTACAAGGAGTTGAAGGAGTGGGGAATGGAGAGCAGTTGAGAAGCGTGATTTATCTTCTTCGGACAGTACACGCAACACTGTGTAGCAGTCATATTATTTACCACTAAATACGCTATATAGTTTAAATGCTAAACTAAAATACTACTAAAATAAAACCCACCGTTACAATACAGCCAGCAATGTCTAAAGAACATTTTCCTTGAAATAGAATCCTTAGCTAAATGGCCGTTCCCTGATTAGCCTTCGCTGATGACCACTTCAGTTACAATAAAATAATTGGGTTCCATAACAATTGAGACAGAATAACTAACCACTGGCATCAGACTGGTTTTCGCCATCCAATTAATCTGGAAGATTTAAAGACCTGCCACCATCCATGTTTTAGCATGCATGAGGTTTGTGTTTTAGCGTCTTTGATTCTCTCCAGAGCCAGTGGGTCTGTGGAGGGGGGAGGAGGGAGCAAGGCAGAGGAAATCAAAGTGTGTGCCTCTCCAAGATGAACACTCCAGCTCCTCCACCTTCAAACACCCTTCCCGTGCCTCTCCACACCATGAGTGCTCCCCGCTGATCTCAGTTCAGGGACTGGCATGGACGGAGCAGCTTATTCATGTGGGATACAGGTGTGTCTGTGTGAAAACACGCAACACACACACACAGGCACATTTACATTTCTGTGAAAGAATACTTGATTGCCATAGACCTCATGAACAGTGAAAACAATCTGTCACATGAAATGAGGAGCTTAAAGGTAATCGACTATTTAGACCAAAGATTGAAAACAAAAGGCGTGTCAGGCAGACCTTATACATCACAAAGGGACATCAAATCTGTGGAAATTAGAATAAATGAACACATTCCAAAGATGTCATTCTGAGAAAGAGAGCTGATTTGGAGGGATTCCAATGTACTCTGCACTCTGCCATTTCAACACATTCTATACTTATGGTGAAGACATGGAAACCAGGCCGGAAACCTGTCATCATTAGGGTCTGTTTCACTAATATGCCAAGTAAATTCAAGTCACTTTATTTATATAGCACATTTAAAAACAATAGGAGTTGAATATGTCAAATGACAATGCGGTATATAGGTTTCTACATCTATGGTCTGTTTGACCATTTCACCTGGTTGCCTGGCAATGCATTGTGCTTGCTTGAGTGTAGCCACCCCAGCTGAGGATTAGGCTGTAATTACTAGCTATCAGTTAAGAGAAGCGAGCTCACCATACACACTGCCCCGGTGTTGTATTTCTGCAGTGAGATTTCACTTTGCTATTGGACGGACATTCACCAGAGGAAAATGCTACAACTCCTCACCTCTTTACATTGGGTGGGTATATGTCATAAGCATAGTTATAAACAATCACTTAACAGAATGGATGACAGTACCCTAAGTGACAAAAAAAAGTTTAAGTAAACAAACAGACTTAAGAATGGTATCAAATGTTCACCACTGAGTAAAAGTTGAATCTGTGCTCTGCATGTGCATATCAGACTATTAACATGTGCTAGAAAAGTTCAAATAAGTAGCAGACAAAACAAGATGAAAATCCAAAAGAGTTGTGTTTCCCTGAATTTCCCTGAAAGGCTACCAAACTGTTGATTATAATTCTTTTTAACAAACATCAACTCACATTTAATGACTATACCATTCCATTTCAACTTAACAACTGTACATGAACAGAAACAACAGTATCAGTATACAAGCATCTACCCATTTTCATGTGCCTTCCTGAAAAATGACCAGCATGTAATTCCAAATAGTGCGACATTACTCACCAGCTGGCTTTGAGCTGCTCAAGAGCCTGCACGTCAGGTGGTGCAAATTGTGGAGGATCATCAAGCTACTGACATCATCTCTTCCCCATCGAGACAAAATAACAACATGTGCCTCGGCAGTCAGAGAGAATTCTGGGATACTCACTTCAAAATCACCACCAGGGAGGGGAGGGTGAGTGAGGGAAATGAGCAAAAGAAAGAGAGAGAGAGAAAGAGAAAGAGAGAGAGAGAGAGAGAAAGAGAGAGAGAGAGAGAGAGAGAGAGGGGATAAAGAGTGGGTGAGAGAGAGAGTGATGTGAGCAAGGGAGCAGCACATTGGGGAAAACTGAGAAGTTTAGCATACAAAAACATACAAAAGCAGACTCTTTCACTCTCTCTCTCTCTCACACACACACACAGCTCCCCCATGTGCATTAATTGAGATGCCTGGTCCAGGAGGATAAAGAGCTCAGGGGTGAATAGATGGGAGACAATAGGAGGCCAGCAAGCCTAGGAACCAAGAGGTGGTCCACTCTGGAATTTATATGGGCAAACAATTCCATGAGAGTTTTAGACACACACACACACACACACACACACACACACAAACACAAACACAACCACACACACACACGTACACAAAACACCCCCCTGCCATTTTTAAATATCGTGGAACTAGTGCTTTCTTTTACTGCATGTTTACATTCTTTCACAAATAACAGCAATAATGAACCCACTTCTACATGTGCCCAGTTCTTTATGTTCACTAGTGCTACAGTTCCAGAGTCCAGGTAGTGTTCACAAACCAGAAATAAAGTCCTTCATTGTTATTGACTAGCATTTAATATGCAGCCAAGGCCTCAGATGACTGATGTGATAACATCAGAGTACTGTGTCATGACGTCAAAGCTGCATGTCTCCACTATTGACAAATGCAAAACATTAGTAAAGGAGAGCTGAACTGCCAATTTTGTGATGACACTACGTCTCAGTTTTGTGATGATCGCCATTATAAGCAGAGGGTAAACTATCATGGTAAGAGTTACTCCTTGCCGTGCGATGCACTGGAAATGGCAACTGTATACAAAGCTTGCCTACTCAGCTTTACTCTATAGCCCACTATTCTGTATATCAATCTACTGCAGAAATGTAAAAACATAAGGCGAGAGAGGACAAATAAAGTTAGCAAATTAAACATTCTGTGTTACGCACACTATCTCAGTCCCTTGATGGACAGTCTTTTCTTCCCCCAAGTGAATGAATCCATGCAGACTCATTAGCCATGATACTCTAGGGTCCTTAGTTACCATGGCACTGCTAAGGAAGAAGAAATCTTTGCAATGCTGTTGGTATTCACCTGTGTGTGTGTGTGTGTGTGTGTGTGTGTGTGTGTGTGTGTGTGTGGTAGCCTGCAGTGATGGTGTTAACATCACCAAAATAAATAAATCTTAAATCTCTTATTTTCTCTACAGCACCCAACTTCAAACTACCCCAGAAATCATCGTTAGAAATGAGGTTTGCCATTATAACATAACCCTCAAATGCGTCAAAAATCATCATAACAAAAAAATATTAATTAAGGTGCCAATTGATCATGTGTTGGCCTCAAGAAAGGGCTCATGGCAGAGGGGAGGGGGTCATGCAGATGATGGGCAACCAGTATAAAAAGCTATTTCCGCTGCATTTGCATCTTCTGATTTATTCCGAAGCATCAAAGAGGCTTTTATCCCTCAATATGAAACAAAGCTCACAACTGATGCACCTTCAAAGGCTCCAAAACACAAAAGTTTCACTCGGACGACGAAGGCCAGCAATCAAAGCAAAAGTAATGAATAGCATTGCATTTGACAGTCATTAGGAAGGACCCATCCCTCAACCTTCTTTAAAGACCTATGCTAGAAGCTTCCACGCAAGAACACTTCCATTGGAGTGATATAACACACATCCATTCAATGTGCAGGGTCTCATCTGATGCTTTGCATCATATAGGTCATATTGCTGTTCATTGCCACAGTTCAATAGCCTATCTCTTTAAATAATTAATGTTATCAGAACTCAGTGACCTAACTTTTCTTTGGCTGTATAGACCTCAGCTGATACACCAGACTACATGCATTTTGAAAGAATCATGCACATTTTACTTGTTCATGTCATATGTTCCCCACTCAACACTTGAATACAGGAAGATAGTTTACCTCTGTGATGGTGTAATAGCTCCAACCTTTCCTCGGAGTCTTCGCTGCATACTCATTAGAACCGAACAACCCAATTCATGTCAAATGATTGTGCAGGTGGTGGCGCCCCTGTCCTGCCAGCGACAGCTCACCTTAAATCACACCAATGCTTAACCACGTATGGGTAATCCCCCCTATCGTCATGCGCTGAAACAAGCGCATTTTATTGACTCTCACTGGCAACATCAATGCGTCATTTTAGACGAGCTGTGATGTAGTGCTCAGAGGCTGCCAGGTTCACCTGCCCGTCAGGTGAAAGTACCAAAGACTAAGTAAACTGCATTTCATCCATAACCTGGACTTCTTGTGTCCTATCAAGAACTATGCTACTTGTAAAATAGCAATCATTTCACCAATGGAATAAACTGGCTGTTAATGGTGCGAGCTATTTTGTGCATCTGTGACTGTGTTGGACTATTACATAGGCTAATATGAAGAAAGAAGTAGCCTATGCGAGACTGCATGATTGGTAAAATTATTTATTTCGTCAAGCAACAGTCTCAATTCACGCGAAAATAAATGGTTTGAAAAGAACATCGCTACCGTCTAATCAATTCGACAGGTAGGCTACTGGTCATGCCAGTATCTGCTTGCAGCGCACACTGCGGGAAATAGAAAGATAACTCTTACCTCCGAACTAGCTGACACACGAGAGCCGACAGTGCCCATATTTAATAATCTTGTTGTTTTTCTCAATGACACTGCATGACTCCTCCTATTCGCGTATTGTCATATTCTCTTGAAGTGTATAATACTGATTTCTAACAGCAACAGGGAGTCGTATGTTCTTGATTAACAGTTTTTGTGGCCAATTAGACGTATGGGGGAGGAAGTTGAACAGAAGCTAAACCAACGGGAGCCCAGGGAACATGTTACGTCATAAATATATTTTATTTTAAAGGCTGATATCGGACTTGCTTTTCTATAGCAGCACAAATAAAGACAACGGATTTGGGTGTACAGAGCTATTCTGTGTAAACTATAACGACGCTGGTTTAACAGTATCAGACAAAAAGATGTGCACAACTGAACATTATTGATGAAACTAGTGCGCAGTGGGAACTATCCATGGTACTTACTGTTATTGCGCTGGAAGGTCGCGAAGTGATTCCCTTGTTCTCGTTACACCCACCGGTGACATTCAACACTGCGGGTGAGGATTAAAACAGCGTGTTATGTTTTATTACAGGGCCAACAACCATCTACAAATAAGATGAAAACTTTTTAACAAAAACAGTGCTAATGGTTTACAGTATACTCGAGTAGACCATTCACAGAGCTATGGTCAAATGGGAGCGTATATTCAGTAAAACACTCTCAATATCAAATCAATCCAAACAAAGGCACGAGGCATGGGAAACTTGAACCGAGGCAAACGAACCTCCAATAACATTCGAAATGAGTCAGCGGGTAGTCGACTGTAGTTTGGAAACGGATTCAAACACTAGAGGGTAGTAGAGTTGTATTGAGTTGCCCCGTCTGACTGATGGTTAAAAGCTGTCATTTGTTTCATGTATTAATGCAATGATGGATATATGAAAATATATGAAAATTGTGACAATACTCTCAATTGCTTTGTGCAGCCTTTGTGCCTGAGGACTTCATCATGCGCTACCATTACGTGCTCCATGTTTCGATAATGCCAATGACATTGCAAGACCACAAAAGGTAATATCTTCACATTAATTTTTACTTTTTGGTTCAGAAATACTCCAACACTATAGCATACCCATAAGGCGTCATCAAACATCACCACCTTTTATGCTCTTGTTTTAAAACTCAAAGTTTATTAGACAATGCAATACTGTAACGCTCTGTGCCAAAGATGATTGAAACTTTTTTTTTTTTTCATTTTACAAAAGGATCAACACAAAGCCTGGTTCAGCGTGCATTCCCCAAGTCTGTTGATGCCCGGAGACCTCTGCTTGAAAGCAAACCCACGTCCCACCGGATCTGCATAAGGGGTTTTTATGGAGTGCAGTTTGAGACGCATATGCTGTAAGCGATCATCAACAGTCACTTCCTTGAGCAGTCTCGGGGCGACTCACTCACCACCCTGAGCAGACACAACAGCAACATCAATGGTAATGACAACACCAGACTGTGTGTAAACAAACAGAAAGTGTACAAAAATAAAGCCTGTTTTTCTTTGTTACACTCTCGCTCATTGGTCTCTTTTTTAGTTGTCAATCGATCACTGAATGTCCTCGGTGACAGCACATCTTTTCTTTTCATTTTTGCATTTTTGAGTCTTATGAAATGCGCAAAACAAGCAAACAAACACATAAGAAATTTGATCCTTCTACCAGCATTTCCTGCTAAAACAACCAAACGGCATTCAAGCATAGACGCCACCTCGGCCCCACGTGGCGGATACAGGAAGACACAGAAGGAGGAGCTCAGTTTCAAAATAAATATTACTATTTGTTTATTATTCGAGACGTTTCTCTCTTCCTTATGAGAGAGGGAGCGGGTGCAGGCAGAGTGAGTCCCCCTGCAGGCTGGCTTTCATACTTGCACTGTCTGAACCTCCCCTGAATCGTCCACCTCTACTGTCTCCACGTGCACGTCAGAGTCTAAGTGTTCGTCCGTCATGGTCACGTGCGTGACCTCTCCGACTTGAATCTCCACAGTTTGGTGCTCGTTTAGTCTCTCCGCTGCTTCCTCCCCTGGGTGCGTGACTACTGCCACTGCCCCCTCCTCCTCCTCCGCCTCCACCACGAGGGTCTCCTCCACGGCCACCACGTCCATGGGCTCCACAGTCACGTGCTCCACCCGGATGCCATCCTCCGTGGTCAGGAGCAGTCCGGCTTCCTCCTCAGTCACCTCGCCCGTGGAGGTGGAGAGGACGGTGGTGGCAGCGGAAGCCTCGGTGAGGACGACCTCTTCCGCGGCGCCGGCGGTGGTACTGGTCACTGCGTCGTCCTGGATGCCGTGCAGGTCGCGCAGGTGAATCCGGAGGTCACGGGGCTGGGTGAACCACAGGTCACAAAACGTGCAGTGGTTTGGCTTCTCTCCTGTGTGGATGACCAGGTGGTCTTTGAACTGATCCCAGCTGTTGAAGACACTGTTGCACACCTGAGAAAAGAAGTTATTGGTTCCTCTTAATGGAGATACATTGTAGAACATCTTCAGCAGGGCAATTTAAACTTAAACCTTTAAGACTGCATCCCTGTTTGCAACCTGAAAGTTCTTGATATGGTTTCCCCATCATTACTACTAACATTCCACAGAAATGGAGACAAGAGATTATCAAAGTTTTTGAGGGCTTATTTGGACACAAGAAACTGCCACAGGCAAGAACTATTTTTTCAACACAAACTGAGATGGACAACACAAACACTCCCGCTGGGAGCCTCTTACCTGACACTCATAGAGCTTCTTCCGGCCCTTCTTGGCTCCACAACCATTCTGACAGGCCGCCATGTGGCATTTGAGTGTGCTGTTTCTGGCAAAGCGCTCGTGACAGTCCGGACACTCGAATGGCTTTTCACCTGTGGAGAGCACACACACACACACACACGCTAAATGACGTCAAGGTCAATTATCTCTGGGTTCTTAAACTAGAAGAGAGACTGAATATTCCAAATTAGAGATGTGTCACTTTGGGGACTTGAAGTGTCACTTAGGAGATTTTTCCCCTACACAGAATTAACAACAGGGGGGCGGGAGTGCTGTTCCGAACTGGCTACAGTGCCCGTACCACAGTTGGGTCCAAGTGCCCACGGGGGCCCAGCTTTGAGTCTGACCCGGGTTATTTCCTGACCCCGCCCCATCTCTCTCCCACTCGCTTGCCGTCAGTCTCTTTACTATTCTATCTGAATTAAGACAAAAAGCCCCAAAAAATACACTTACATTTTTCAAACATATTGTCAAAAACACTTATGCTTTGTGTTGCCCAGATATCAACTAAAGTTAGCCTGCAAACAAGTTAGCTTTGGACCATATTCATTTGTAATACAACATTGTACCTCCAGAGGCGCTGTACAGAACACAATGCAAGTCTATGGGAGTGTATCGAGTACATGAATGTAATGATGTGTTCAAGACTTTGCGCATAGCCCTTAACCATAGCTAGAGTGATCAAACTTGGCCAGCATGTTGAACTAGAAGCACCCAATATAAACACATTCATTTCAGCGGTTCTGAATGGATCATTTAAAACTTAGTAAGCCACTGAAAGTATAACAGAGGAAACAATGAGGGTGCAAACCGTTCACAGTATATTTAATGCCGTCAACCGCACATCTGCTATGAGTGCCAGAGTTCCAAATGGAATGATTGAAGTGCACGTACCTGTGTGTTTTCGTAAATGCTCCTTGAAGTGGCCGAAGTGGTCAAACTGCTTGTCGCAGTACTCGCACACATGCACCTTCTTCTGCGGCCGCTGCCGCCGCGACTGCTCCTCGGCCTCATAGTGGTAGCTGTTCAGGTGCTGTTTGAGGGCGCCCTCGCGGGCGTACGCCTTGCCGCAGTGGCGGCACACGAACGGCTTGCTGCCACCGCCGCCCTCGCCGGCTGCCTCGTGACTCTTCATGTGCTGCTTGAGGTGGTAAAAGATCTTGAAACAGCGGTCGCACTTGTCGCAGCGGAACATGTTGTCCAGCTGCGAGATCTGCACCTCCACCACCTCGATGCTCTCCAGGGCCTTGGGCGCCATCACCGTCTCCTCCTGAAGCACCAGCTCCTCTTCGTCCACCACCGCCGCCGCTGCTACGGCCGCCAACTCGGGGGACTTGTCGGCACCGGCTCCCTGCAGCGCCGTCTCCCCAGGCCGGTACTTGCTGGTGATGTCAGCGAGCAGGGCGAGGGCCGAGTCGTCGGACGAGGCCTGGGCGTTGCGGGCAGCGGCATCCACCACCTCCTCGAGCGAGGCATCCTCCACGCCGCCCACCTCCACCTCGATCTCCACCGTCTCCGCCTCCACCGAGGGCAGTGTCTCGGTGATCACGTTAGACGTCTCGGCGATCTTCCTCTTCTTGGCTTTGCTCTTCCCCGCCAGGACTGGAGTGGAGACCAGCGACGTGCTGCCATTGATTCTACAGGAGAGACGTGAAAGCAACCTCATGATATTGCACATATAGAACACAGGCTTGAGTTAAATCTACATCAAGTAGAAATTCAAATTCAAAGTAATCATTCATAGCAAAAGACCCAGGGACGGACCTGGTGTTCAAGGCTTTGATTGCTTCCTGCATCTGGAGGTACTCAGCCGCCCTCCACACATCACTGACCTCCTCGCTGCCGTTGACCGACAGCGTGGCCGTGTAGGTGAACTCCATGAGGTGCTGAAAAGCCGAGTTGCTTACTCCTGATATAGAAAAGGAACGGGTAAAATCAGCACCGTGATGCAAATGGGGACATAAAATATAAGCAGTGACAATATTAAGGCCATCTGAGAATCTGGTGCAATGAGACACCTACCTTCGATTTCTACTAATGGTTCCTGCTTAAAGTCTTGGAAGAACTTGTGAAAAAACTGACTGCATGCTGCCAACACAGCCTTGTGGGCTCTGAACTGGTGACCTAAAATAAGAATGGCATAAGAAAGGCCAAAGAATGTAGATAGATAGATAGATAGATAGATAGATGGATAGATAAATACTTTATTGATCCCCAAGGGGAAATTCAAGATGGTCTCTAGTCCATAATACACATTACTTGATTGCTTTAAACAGTCAAGGCCACAATTCTTCTGACTGTAGGAAAGCAGATAAATGAAACACAGACAGCTTACTGGGAATGAAAACCATCCCTTTGGTTGTAGAAAAAATAATGCAAATTTCATGCCATTCAAATACAGGCGTTTAGTTGCTACTTCCAAGAGGACAAAATATGTGTGCAATATGTGGCGTCTTACCATCCACGATCAGAGTGATGTCTGTGAACTGGTCCAGTTGGCGCTGCTCGTTGAGCTTGTCAAGCATGACCTTGTAATGAGCTGGGAACTCATGTCCACACTCCACCACCCCCTCATCAGCCATGGCTTAAGCCTTTCCCTAACAACAGAAACATTACAGAAACATGTCAGAAAAGGAGTAACTATCATTAAGTGGTCTGTGGTGTAGGTAACATTTCAAGAACAAAATCTTGGGCTATGGTCTTCCGAGAACTTACACCTTAGTAATGTGGGCTCTCTGTGGAGCGAGCTGCCCCCGCAGACTCCTAGTTGTATGTTAATGATAACATTAACACTGACGTTAGTCCAAAGGAAAATATGTCCCCAAAGTGTAATGCCTCGTCTGTTGAAAATATTACATCTGTCATTGCTAACTGACTAGCACAGCACTGTAGACCTCAGTGCTACATCACTTTTGGATTAGAACTGGCTATGATAGCTAGGTTGACTTGGTTAACAGTGATGCCAGAGAATGGCTCTGATGGTGCTCAGTTTGCCTTAATTATTTAGCTAGCTAACGTTAATAGTCTCAGGCTAGCTCTTCACTTCGCAGGACAGCAGTTACTTAGCTGGCTACTTGTCAAGAGTTCAGATGTGTAATATAATCAAACTAGTTCAACTTTATTTTAACAGTCATTCAGCCTCCCCAGTTGTACATCACATGTCTCACTGTAGTCTACCAAGCTGACCAATGAGACGATATGTAGGCAGTCTAGTCTACAGAAACGACAGGGTAATTCAACGATGCTAGCTAATGTTAGCTACCAAGGCCTTCCAGCATACTGAGATATATAAACACTGCGCCAAATTTCACTATTAAACTTACAAATAACCATTGCACACCTCTCCGAAAATGTAACTGGATATCGTGGTGTACTGTGTAAAGCCGCTCCGACCTTAGAAAACGCTCCATGCTCATTTCTAGCAGGCCTTTCACTGTATTCGCCATTTGTTATTTGACCATTGGCATTACGTCATCAAATCGCGCATTAAAATCAGCTTTTAAGCAGACATTTCCCTTTCAAATGAGAGTTCTGAGAAACTACTGGGGTGACATAACCACAAAACCTACCTCTGTAAGGGTTTCACAGGTTTCTTTAGAAGTTTTTTAGAACGTGACTCCAGCAACGGTGTCTACTCCGCTCGACAGAAAAGGGCGGTCGTTTTTCCAAGTAGGCCTCGAAATCCCAGAAGTCTTAGCGACTACTGTCGTACATTCAAGTTGCTCGGCAACTGGGGATTGCCAGCGCATTTGTGTGAAAGATGCTGTGTGTGCACTGCAGAGCATGGTGCAGAGGCTTTTCTGTGACTTTATTGGACGTTTGCAATCCAAATGCAGTACTGCCCTTCTTTGGATTGAGTAATGATGTTTTAGAAGAAAATAAATCAAATTAGAATTATTATCAAAAACTGCTATGGGGGGTCCAAGGACATAACCCCCCCCCAGATGAAAAGATTAAATAATTTTGGCCCTCAAAACAGCTGTTAGGCTTAGGCCTATACCATTTTGATCTTCAAAAAAAGTAATGTAGCCATGTTTAAATTCTGCTCACTGCATTTATTAGAATGTATTATAGGATAATATTCAGTAGCCTATGCAGTAGGCTATTGAATGCCTTTCAATAATGCACTCTCGCTTTTACATGTTACTGGACTGATGGAAGCAGATTCGACTATTCCAACTGGCATTCCTGGGAGCCTGATAACTATGAAGGAAATGAACACTGCATTGCCATCAACAACCGTGGTAATTCATAATCCTCATCATCCAAACATTTATCAAACATTATTCTGATTCTCTCTGTTCTATAAAGGTTTGCATTGGTTGAGTTATACTCTGCTCTGCACTACACAACATAGGCCTACTGTATATAATTCCATGCAAGATGGCTAAAACGTCTTCTTCTGTGTTGATGTGGATTTTTCATGATTTAGATATGTTCTGTTTCTTCTCTAGGTAGTGGTGTTTGGATATCTCTGATATGAAACTTTCCTTCTTCCTGACCGACAAATAAATAAATGCATCAGCACAATTGTTGGATTTGGTGGGGTTTTTTTCCATCAAATAATTCATCCATTCCTCTACTTTTTGATGACTTCTAAAATGGAAGGATAACAGTGATGTACTTATTATAAAATGGGTAATTGAATTTCATTAGTTAAATAAAAAGGATTCAGTATTATCAGCAAGCGCTGATCGGGGCCCAAGCAGTTGAAGCAAAATGTCAGTTACAGTGTTCCTTACAGTAATGGAATTTCATAAAGAATTGTGTGTATCCAGAGAAAGTGGCAGTGATGCAGTATGTCAAAGATCGTGCAGTTTGCCAAGTTTGAATCTTCACATCATAAGATAATGGCATGACATGTCATGAAATAAGGAAATGTGTCAGTTGATGTGTGCTCTATAGGCTCACACCACTAGAAGGTTACAAAAGGCTATGGTGTGGTTTATTTAACCCCTGATAATGGCACTCATAGACAGCACACATGGACAAACCTCATGCACACTACAGTAAAGCAACACGTTTTATATTAGATAATTTTGTAAGGGCAAGTACGTTTTATTCAACATTATTGAACAATAATCAGCTTTATCAAAATCGTGAACTCATAAATCACCTTATGTCTTGAGAATTGAAATCTATGAAACACATTTTTTTAATCAAAGACTGATGTTAGTGTTCTTCTCCTAGCAACATTGACTGCAGGCAAGACTGTGTCAAAGGTCCTCAAAAATTGGATGTTTGGATGTCAGTGGATACGAAGGGAACATTAAGGCTATATGGTAACTGTGGCATTTCAAAACAGCAACAGATGTATGCAAGTGAACTAAAAAACAAATTGAAGGAAGAGAAAGAATTCCAGAGTTATTCTACAAATGCAGTGATACAGAACATAATCTTTAAAGGCACTGATGCTTAGTGTTGTATTGCCATTTATGAAGAAAGGAGGAAAGTTTCAAATCACAGAGAGTCGTAAAACTCCACACTCCAAACCCCAAACTCCAACCTTACTACGTGGAACACACAAACGGCATAATAACGTTGCAGCGGACATCATTCCACACGCCACCACCAAGAGAAGCCACAGAACATATCATGGAAAATCATGATCAACACTATTTTTCCACATCAACACAGAGGAAGTTTTAGCCATATTGCATAGAACTATAGGTCTATAGTATGCAAACCTTTATAGAACAGAGAGAATGAGGATAATGTTTGGATAATGAGGATAATGATTTACCCAAGTTGACACCAATACAGTGTTCATCTCCCTCAGAGTTATCAGGCTCCCAGGAATGCCAGTTGGAATAGTCGAATGCGCTTCCATCAGTCCAGTACCATGTACACCGGAAAGAAAAAAAAACACTGGATTTACTTGATTTTATTGTCTATCGATTGCACATGAGTGAAATGTCTTGAATTAGTCCAATATTTCTCTTTCAATTTACAAAATTGATTCATACCATGGTTACCCAATCTGAAGTAATTCCAATGAAAAATGTCAATTAATTTTTCATTAAATATTCCTGTTAATCCACCATCATTATGTTCCACAGGAGGACACTTGTACTAGGAGTGAGCAGTCAGACACTTGGTACTGCAACATCAATGGTCAAAATCCTTTTCATATTTATTACTCAAGATGCAATCTTGTGAACATGTTCAAAGAGAACTGCCATAGTAATCCAACTTCTTTGAATTCCAGAGATGTTGAACCACTGACACTTTGTGCGTGCTCAATATCTAACATACTCGTGTCAAAGTATAACATACAACTCAGCTCCAAATTCTGGTCTCTAATCATAACCCTTTTTAAGAAAATCCATGTGAAAACCTTTGGCAACACTGCTAGCTGCATAATTATTTCAGTGTTTTTGCAAAGGCCTGTGGGAAAACAATGAAATGGTGACACCATGTGTTCATTTGCCTTCATTAGGTTTACTACTTGCTTCACATTGATCTTACATAATTCTGTTGGATACATTCATTATTGTGGCAAAATATGTCTGTTCAACGTAGCCTAATAACATTATGTTTGAAAGAAAAACATGAGTTTGTTTAAAATGTTGAAAAATGGATTGCTTGATTGGAATGACTATTTGAACAATAAGTTTGTGTTTTATTCAAATTCTAGAATAATTGGTCATTTAGCGTAATATGGTTTAAGAAATTGGACAGCCCTGACTTTTCCCTTTTTTTACAGTGTAAAAGCCTGCATACAAATCATCTTTTGATCAGTAGGCCTACATTTACACATCTGTGTTTACTCTCTTAGTCAGACATGTTGAAATCACTTCACGACAGTACAAACAGACATCAAACCAACATCTACTGTATAAGAAAATAGATACACTGCAGTAAGTTACCCCAGCAGTCCCCGCGCCTCCAAACCATGTCGGCCGACTGTTGCCTGATAGTTCCCCGACAAATTGTGCCTCGTCACGGTCGTGGATAGATACAAGATTCCCTCCTTGTTTCACACAGTAGCTCTGAAAGTAAACATATTCTCGCCATTGCCAGAGAAACCACCAAAGCATTTTGGAGTATGAATCTCAAGACGAATTTGACACAGTTAAAATGTGTCAATGAGGGACAGCAGTTCAAGGCAAAAGGTCTGTTTCAAGTTTGAGTCAAAAGGTCTGTTTTCTTCGAGAGCTCATATCTTCCCGAGTCCCCAAATCACTAAACCTGCCATCATATTACAACTTTGAACAAGGGGGATATTATGGGCTATCACTTAATTAGATAAGAATGACAACTTAAATATTTCACTTTTGAGATTGTGAAACATTTATTCATAGTTGCCTAATACAGTTTTTTTTTTTCACTTTTTGCTGTCGGTTTCCACCCG
Organism: Alosa alosa; assembly: GCF_017589495.1. Classification (NCBI taxonomy): domain Eukaryota; kingdom Metazoa; phylum Chordata; class Actinopteri; order Clupeiformes; family Clupeidae; genus Alosa; species Alosa alosa. Next base: position 6,837,064 of record NC_063212.1, read on the forward strand.
ACAGCAGCGTTTTGCAACATTCCCTAAACATTTTTTTAAAGAACACATGATAATTAGATTGCCTACTAGCAAGACTGACTGACCTGTTGCCATGCTCAGTGCAAACACGGTGTAGAGAAGAGAGAGAAAAATTGCCATGCCAGATAATTATTCTGAAACACAAACACAAAACACACACACACACAATGATTCAGAAGTACATAATGAAAAACATAAACCAACTGAAGTGACAGACGGCTGTAAAGACTGCAAAAAACAAGCTCAGGAAATGTTAAAATGTTAAAAAAAATGCATTTATTTTGCATGAACCCCTGTTCTAAGAAAATATTATTACAGTCACAAAACTTTTAGCTCTATTCATAACATTGCACATTATATTTACAAAAAGAAATGTTTCACAACAACTAATAAAATACTAGCCTACTACTACTCCTAAAACATGACTGCAATGACTACATTTATCATTATTGGTACATTTAAGAAAACCGTATCCACCTTAATCGTAATGAGATGTGGTTGTGGAATGTAAAGAAGAAAGACAAGTTTTATCTCATACAGCTCAAAACTGCTACAAGGTAAATGAATGTTCTGGTCAAACATACAAAATTATACAGATTTATATCCAAAGAGATATTCCCTCCCACCCTATTTAAATATATCAGAAACAAACTGTTTGAATGTCATATATTTTCATCAGACACAATTTAATGTTATTCATTAAAGTCATATTAGGAATTGTTACCAAAAAACATGTACCACAATGAATACATTTATTAAATGGTAAAGCCTCCCTTTGTCAATACAACAATATTAGCCTTCTCCTTTGACACCTTAGTTGGTGATTGGAGAATATGAAGAAAGGGATTTGAGATTACAGAATGTGTTGCATCTTATTTACCGGGACAAATTTCAGATGTTGCGCAGGCACATTTACAGTATACTACATGCCAATGAAGTGTCTCTGCACAGGCAAGTAGCCCGATGGGCCTGGGACAGATGTCTCAAGGCAGCTCTCAGTTCAAAGTTCCCCAGCAACCGTCCGTCTAGTCCAGGCAGCGCCAGCATGGAAGTCCAGCTTCAACCTCTCGATGGACCTACGACAGTGGCGGATCTCTCACAGTGTAGGCTAAGTTACAGCACCAAGTTACAGCACCAGGCCAGACTTGCAGCTTGTGCATCAGTTCACTGCTGTGAATGGATGGTGCCTCTCAACAGAGCCAATGGGAATGTTGGTAATTCCCTTGGGTAAAGTCTGCATACATGCTGACTTACGGAAAGGACACAGAAAGGGTGCGAGTGAGCCCTCATGCACTTCACAGTTTTACAGTGGCACAGCCCTAAGCCCTCACAAAGTGGAATGCGCATCAAAATCTGGAAACATAAGACCTGGGGAACATAGGACCTCAGGAACATATAGGACCCTGAGAAAATAGGACCCTGGGCATGAAGAACATGAAATGCCGAGCCAACTGAAACACATTCCATTTAGATAGCTAGGTGGCTACGGCCCATAATTCACTGTTAATTGCAAACAGAAATGTGAAGCAAGATGTCATTACAAGCTTCCATTTCCAAAGCAATGAAGACTGCTTATAACAACTTAATATTGTGCATATTATTGTTAATAGTGTGATATCAATGTGGCTCAAACAAACAAGGGTTGTAAACACAAGCTGGCAAAAGGGCATTATGAGAATGTCTTATCCCCAGACTATCAGACCCCCCCCCCATATTCAAATATGACCAAAATGTCCCCCCAATATACGGACATAAAAAAGTAAAGAAAGAAAAACAAACACTACAGGCTACTATAGGAACCAACAAGCAAAAGTCAAAGCAGCTTTATTGTCAACCACCAACTACAAAATGAAAATCAAACGGTGAAGACAAGAATTTTACCAATTTTAAACAGACAAACATAACAAATAAAACAAAAAAAGTAAGTAAGTAAGTAAATGGTTCCAAAATTTTGTTGAAATTGTGCATAGACAGTCAATAAAAAACTAGTGCAAAGTCCCCAATAAGAGGGGTTTGTACCTGAGTAATGAAGAAAGTGGCATAGTGGGGTTTAAGAGCAGCAGAAGTGTTGTGTTTTCAGGACAGCACCACCAACTGAAATGTAATCAAACGTGAATCAAACGCACAAATAGTAGATGGTTCCAGAGAGAGTATACCCCTGAGGGGTTTGTACTGGTGGGTTTGGCGTTTTTTGTGCAAGTGGCTATCAAAATCTTCCATTTACTGCACCATACTGCGGTGTGATAGCCTGGAGATTCCAGATCCAAATCTGAAAGATTATGGGTCTGGTCACGAATAATGTAATGGCCCAACTCGAGGGGCGGCACCAAGCATGCATTTGAAAATCTCACTGCACGCAATTGGATAACACAATACGACCAATGTTAACTGACTGATTCCGGACTTTGATGCAATTAGATAACACTACGTCTGCCATCTGTTTAGCTTGCCTCTGGCTCGCCTATATCAGATGCACAGATATGATTGGTTCCCCGCGATGCAAGGGGCAAAAGTTCCGTGCATCTTTACTCGTTGCCAGTCTCTCGCTGAGCAAATGCTTCCGCGAGAACTCTGGATTCCCAGGGTAGCGGTGCAATAGGCATGTCAACAATATCTCAAAAGGTACCGGTACCAGTTCTCACAAAACTTGTTGGAAAGGTGTAGCACAGGCTAAGGAAACCCCATTAATTTTTGGAGCTGATCAGACTCAAAGGGATTTTTGAAGCATTTTCCATATTGTAGTCTATTTTCTTGCAATGATAGCGAAAATGAAACTTATGCCCTTTTAGTTTAAATGATGAATTTGTGCATGCCTATGTCATTCATTTCTTTCACGTCTTACAACATAAATAATGCATTCATATGCTAGTAGTATAGCCTGGCTAGCGCCACCACTTCTCAATGAGACGTGGTCTGGGAACCAAACGTTTATTTTCTCGTATTTGAAAAAAATGCCCAGATCCGTTTATTGGGTGCCACGGATGTCTATCAAATGCGTCTGTGCATAGCTCATCATTGTCTAGCTTTCCCCCCTGTTCTGTGATTGGTACCCTATCTGAGGCAAAAATTAGGGCGGTAGTTTCCAGGCTGCCTTAGCAGCGTGAATCAAATCGCGCGCAAGGCAGCATGGGAACACCCAGGCTAGTAGTAGGCTAATGTCAAAAATTAACCTGTTTATAGGGCTCTTAGAAATGGTTGTTGCATCTTGCATGTTACATTTAGATGTTGCGCATCCATACAGGCAAAACGTAGGAATGTGCGTAGGAGTCCGACGGCACACAATTTGGGAAAAAACGTTTACAATGCACTGGCGGTGACACAGTTAATGTGAATCACGGACAACAACCAAAGAAAGGAATTTGCACCTCTATTCACCAAATAAACGCTGGAGTAGTGTTTCTACATGTTGGCACAGAAACCTGTTAGAAACCGGGCTATAATACATGGGGTAACGTGTGGTGAGTCAGACAGAAAATTAGGGGCCTGTCTTGCGTTCCGTCACAGCATGCCAGTGGTGGTTCCCGACGGTCGGGGGTGTGTAGCCTAGGCCCTACTATGCACAGGGCTCTCAAGTTTTGAGGACAGGCCAGAGTGACATTCCCCATCGACAATCACAACCCAAACGCCGGGTTGAGGCTGTCAGGTCATTTTGTGGGGTTGTTTTTACTCATGTTGGGTTATTTTCTGTAACCCAGCTTGTTGGGTTGATAGTTTGGGACAGTGCCCCTCCTCTCTCCCACCTGACGTGAAGTACACTACCCAGCACTGGGTGACTTTAACACAGCTGTGTAGTTATTTGAGAGTTTGAAAAAACATCGTTATTACACGGCTCTTCATAGTGCTGCAGAATGCTCCATTCACTTGAATGGGCCTTCCCAACGTTCGGCGGTCTGCTAATTCTGAATAACAGACCGTTGCTAAGTATTTCAGACCGTTGTCAAGGAAAATGGGCTTTGTGCTTCTAAGTCAATTCTTTCATATCACTACGCAATGCTGCTTTTTATTTGTCTTGTGTATCATCGTACACCCACTCGTACAACATGTAGGAATGAGTGGCTTTAGGAACGCCTTTCTCTCGAGCCACGAGCGGCATTAGCAGGAGGCTAGTCATTGTTATTGTTTTGTGCTACATGTAGCCAGCCCCTAGCTAAACGGCTGGAAAACAAATTGTTACATTGTATTGCAGGCACAGCAAGACCGTGCAATGCGTGAATTGGTGACCGGATTGAAGCAGCAATGTAATCTAGTGTGTAAGAGCATTACATCAACATTAACATGACCAACACAGTACATGGGCCAAAAAAATACATGTAATCTCATCTCAACTATGGGCGCAGCCATGTTTGTTGTAAGGTCGTACGTCCACCTCGGGGTACCCTCAGGTGAAGTGGGCGTGCCTGCCCAAAATGCCGCAAGAAAGCTGGGTAATTTACACTTTCCAACTCGGGCGGCGGATTTACGAGACATCTCGAAAGCACGGTAAAATGGACATACCAAGCTGGTTAACATTAGCAGACGACCATATAGCTATCTAGAAGCTATGCTATTGCTTCGTGGTGGCTGGCTGTAGCCTATGGTTGCAGCAGCTAACGTTTGTCAGCTAATATTAGCTAACACAGTTGAAGTAATGTTAGTCTTCACAAGCCACACGTACGGTATTAATAATGGCAAACTCTTATTAATTCATTCAGGGTAGCTTCATATTATAGCCATGCAACTTAACGTTACTGGATGTTTTTGGTTGTAGCATTATCAGACAGTCATTTAGCTAATGTTACCCGGTAACATCTACAAGTTATTAGAACAACTCCATAGGTGGTCATGGTTTCCGAGTGTGTTGCGCTAATATGTTGTCTCCTGGTGGATTTTTAATGTTTGTCAACATCATTCAATGATAATGGTTCATGAAAGTCTTGATATAAAGTTCTGTAAATAACAGTGATTAATGCACTCTTTTTTTTTTTGTTCTTTGATTCTGGGGTGACCCCCAAAACGGACGGTGGAATCTGCCTGCCTTCATGGAAGTATCACAAGCTTTTTCTAGCTATCTGTTCAAAAAATAAACTGCCAAATAAATAAATGTCGAACTGTTTTATTTTTTTGCATGGCTATTGTTGCCCATTGGATGGATTTTAAAACATTATATTGTAACATTAATGATTTTGAAACATTTGTTTTAATTATTATCAATTAATAGTGATTGGATTAAGGAGGAAAATAAGATACTTAGAATAACCCACAAATTAGGTCAGCATAACCCAGAAATGACAGTGAAAATAATATAAATGCTGGGTTGTATAAGATAGCCTACCCAACAATTATGTAGGTTTTGTTACGATAACCCAATGTTTGGGTTAGACTATCAACCCAACTCATTGGGTTGACCGAACAACCCAATTTTCAGGGCTATTATAACTCAGTGCTGGGCTCGACCACTATTTACCCAGTGGCTGGGTTGAAATTGGGTTGTTTTTAACCCAATGTTTTTTAGAGTGTATGGGGAGTTTTCATAGGGCATTTTACCAAATGCATGAACATACCTTGGCAAATAATGGTCTAAAGTACTCATGTTGTCATTCTATATTGATCTACTTTTGCACACAGCATGACAAGACCTAATGCTAGGACTCAAGTCATATCAAGTCAAGACCTAGAGGGCTGAAATGTGGTCAGTTCAAAGATGCTTGTTATCCGGTAGAAAAATAAAAGAATAATTTAGCCTTTGTAACTTTGTGACAGTACATCACACAGTTATTCTAATTGTTTTCCAACAGTGTCTCAGCTTTCCAAAAGAGAGCAGACGTTTGATTATTGGCTAAAGTATGTAGGAGCAATGCCCTCCTAAGTCAAAATGGGGCAAAAGTATAATTTATAATTGCTCAGATTTGCAAAAGAAATGATTTGACACATGGCACTGACAATTCAATAATGGGCCTTTTCACCACCTCTGAGCATCCACTAACCTGACCTTTTAGGGGCTTTCCTCTCAGGGTGAATGAGAGGATGCTTAATTGCTTTTTACCCGACATTTTTGAATACAGATGCAATGATTAATGCATCCATGGCCAGGATATAATTATATAATATGACGTGATTTTAAAAGTGACCTATAACAATAGGCTATGCAATACACTTTAATTTGTTTAGTGCGGTAGAGTTCCGGTATGAGCGGTGCCGAGTGAGGTTGCACTTTCTTGAGCTCCTCGTCAGAACTGTACATTTTGTATATATTAGCTATATTAAGATGAATCAATATTAACTACAGTATACCATCTCATTCTACAATACTTCTATCTCGGTTACACCACGGTATTTCCACTTTTTTGCGTCAGATACATATACTTTTTCCTCTAACGATGGCTTCATCCCAGCAAAAACGGTCTGCTGTGCTAAGTGCTAAGGCTAGAAATGGCGCCAATGCTAACAACGACCAGGAGATCAGCAGCAGCGACTCATCAAACGCCACTATTCTACAGGCGATTCAGTGTCTTAAGGACGATTTGCTTAAGAAAATGGATGAGAACACTAAGATGCAGTCCTTGGAGCTGAAGCGGGAAATTACCCTGCTGCGAGAGGAGCTAAAAGGTAGCATTGAACAAGTTAGCAGTCGGACCAGGGCACTGGAGGACACTGGAGAGTATGCACACAGCGTGCAATAACCACTCCGAAGCCATCTGTAAACTACATGACGAGGTTCAGCAGTTGAAACGGGACATTAAAACACTGACGGATAAAAACGAAGATCTGGAGGCTAGGTCAAGGAGGTGCAATCTCCGCATCACCGGGGTGAAGGAGAAGCGGGAGTCGGGGAAAGCACCGTCGGAGTTCATGGCAGGGTTACTACGTGACACGCTGGGTCTAGAGAACTGCCCAACGCTTGACAGGTCTCATCGGACTTTGCGTGAGCGCCCTGGAGATGACCAACCACCTCGAGCGTTTGTGATTAAATGCCACTACTACCAGGAAAAGGAGGCTATCCTACGCAGAGCAGCCAAGGCTAAGGAGGATGGTTTCTCTCAAATTTTCCATTCTAAATTTCAGGCTAAATGTAGAGGGGCCGCTATATTGATACGCAGACAGGTGCAGTTTGTTCAGTCTAATATTATTGCTGATCCATGTGGGAGATATGTCGTTGTGCAGGGCCTTTTATACAATATACCAGTGGTGTTGGCATGTGTCTATGCCCCTAATTGGGACGATGCTGATTTTTAAAAAAAATTCTTTGCGGTACTGCCCGACTTAAATTCCCACCGTTTAATCTTGTCAGGGGATTGGAACTGTGTTCTGCATAGCTCTCTTGATCGTTCGGCTGCCCCCTCTAGGTCACTGTCAAACTCTGCCAGAGTTATCAACTCTTTCATAGAGAATTATGGGATCGTGGACCCATGGCGATTTAAAAACCCTACAACTAAACAGTTTTCTTTTTTCTCCTCTGCGCATCAATCTTACTCTAGAATAGATTACTTTCTGCTCGACAAAAATCTACTCTCTATCTTGAAATCCACTGTATATGAGAGTATAGTAATTTCAGACCACAGTCCAGTGGTGTTGCAGCTTTGCTTTCATGACCATGTACCCCCGAACAGAGCTTGGCGGTTTAACCAGCGTTTTCTATCTGACGAAAATTTTATTCACTTTGTCTCGACAAACATTGATGTTTTCCTGAAAACTAACATGCCGTCTGAGACAAGCGTAGGGACCGTATGGGAGGCTATGAAAGCTTACCTGCGAGGCCAAATTATATCATACACTGCCAGTGCCAACAGGGATAGAGCAAAACGCATGACTGAACTAGCAAACTCTATTTGTGATATCGATCAGAGAAATGCAGCCGTGCCATCTGCTGACCTCTACAAGGAGCGTATCACGCTACAGACAGAATTTGATTCTTTAGCATCTGCATACATTCAGGATCTTT
>NC_063212.1:6845499-6862355 GCF_017589495.1 Alosa alosa
CGAGACATTTTCCTGTTCTTATATTCTGTTTATGTAGGCTAATGTATTTGTGAATGTAGCCTGCACAATGCAAAGAAATAAAAGATAAACTGGTGCATTTCCATACTCATAAATGAACATTGCGAGACACTTATCTCTTCTATGATCTCATCCCAGAAAGATTTCCTTTGACTTGTTAGTTTTTTTTAACGTTTATTTTATCTAATGACATAGCAAACATGCTGAATTGAATCCACATATCCCTAACTATTTTTCAGCATTCACGTTCCTCTTAAAGTGACAGGCACTCAATTAGATTTACACACCAAATGTGATGATATAGACAAGTGTAGTCTAATAATTTAAATATCAATATGATGTAATCAAATTACTAAATATGTTTAGCTATTAGTAATCATGTAGATCATAAAATACTATAAATAATTATCAATATAAAATTATAGTTTATATGAATTCCAAAATATGAAAAAGAAACCTATGACAACCATCACTTTCTATGTGTGTGTGTGTGTGTGTGTGTGTGTGTGGAGGGTTGATCAAATTCTGTGATTACCACTGATGTGAATGATCTCACAAATCAAATTTTAATCTTTAATCTTCACTTGCTATTGGTATTGAAACAATAATGTTGGTATCGTGACAACAGGAGTTGTGGATGTGTCCCTACCAAAGCTGAGACCAAACCTACGCCCTTGATTCATTGTGGCACATGTGTTTTTGGTAACAATATTTATTTAAGATTCATTGTTCTGTCTTTCTTTATTAATCAGATATTTAATTATTAAGAATTTATATTAATTACATTATTACAAAAGAGCCTAGGGTACAATATCAGAATATCAAATGACATTCACAGTTGCAAACTTTGTACAATTGCACATATGGACACTAATGGATGTCACATTGGTATAATGTTGCAGATTTGTCTGTGAGGCATTGCAGACATTTATTACACCATAGTCAAACGTTTATTTCATAATTCATTTTGATAACAGTCACAGTTTGACACTATATTGATAAATGCATCATTAATTGCTTCCTGATGAACTGACCCTTAAAAAAAGTTCTCTGTGCTTGCCAAGAATGATAATGGCCAACTGCAACATGTCAAATATGTAACTTAAAATGCACCTGCATTTTGAGACAAAATACCTCATACGTGTTTGTACAGCATCTGATTACAGGCATTGTTCCCCCCCCCCCCCTCTCTCTCTCTCTCTCTCTCTCTGGGTAAGAGAGAGAGTCAGTGAGTGAGTGGTTCACATGACACATGAGAAAGGAAGAGGTCATTAGTTCATCTGAGAGGTCAGTAGTTCATCTGAGTTCTGATAGCAATAATTTTAGGGTTTCAAGACTAGTTTTAGTTAGCCATGTGGCCCCTCTTGGCATTAAACAAGACACCCTCCCCTCCCCCACTGAAATGCTAATGTACTGGTTCCAAGGGCTATCAGTTCCACAAGACAAAGGATGTTACCTTGCTATGCTGTATCCATGTCATGAAATGTATTCATGTTTGGTATCATTGTAATAGTCTCAGTACAAGGATTGTAATGATTTAATTGTAAGAATGTTTGGAACATTCTATAAGGGATATTTCTGATATATATAGACCAAAGATCCTTGATTACTAGCTCCGCTTTAACGCTCTCTGTATAGACCCCTTCATCAATAAAAACAAAAACAATGCTTGAACATTCTATTTGGACCCCAATCTACTTCCTCTGCATTAAGATAACATATGGAATGTTAAAAAGGAAGTCTTGTGGGGCCAACTATGATGCTGATAATGGAACTCTTGAAAGGGTCCATAGGATATCTCTCCTCATGCTGATCAGATAAGAACGGGTAGGTGTGAAGTAGGTGTGTCTGATGCCATCTGGAGAACCAACCATGTGGGCTTGTTTTGCAAAAAGTACAAAAGTGACTAACTTGCATTGTTTGTTAGAAGAATTAGAACTAGATGGAGAACTGAAGGAGAGAGAGAGGTTGATCCAACAGGCCTACATAGACCATTTTACCCTCTGCTTGTAACAGAATAAACCTGATTCCTGAGTTTTCCTGAAGTTTGCCCGTCTGAGATTAATATTAAGTAATTATTCACCACAATTACTTTCAGTTCATCTGCATTCTTTCCTATGATGCTCATTGAAATGCATTGAAAGTCATGGAGCTAAATTTCTCATCAAGTGTACCTTCAACCAAACAGTAAAATCTTGTTTTTTTACAATTCATTTTTACTTAAGGCATTGTGGTTGATATGTGCATTACATTTTTGGACCATGTGATCACATTAACCTGTATTTCCGTAAGTGTTCTTTTTAGGAATAGTGTAAAAATGAGTAACCCAATTTGACCAACAACTAAAAATAGTATGTTAACATAAATGACTATGAGCCCTATCTGGTCAGAGGCGCAAAGTTTAAAGACATTAAAGGCGTGGCCAGTCCACATTCACTTAAGTAATGTCGTGATTTTGTGATCAAATGCCAGGCACTGGGCACAAAAGGCATGTTCTTGTGTCTTAGTCAGTCATGGGTGCGTTTTGGGTGTAACATCCTGTAAACAAATCATTCCCTTTAACAGCAAGCAACGCAACTTCAAACAGTGCATCGGTATGTTGATAGTCAGCAAGATTACTTGCCTAAAATGAGTGCAATTTAATGTTGGGGTGGAAAAGTAAACACGTCATTTAAACATCATTTAAAATCAAGTAAACTATACTTGAACTGCTAACGTTTTGCCACACTGTGAAATTAGTTAGTCAACTGTACTTAACCTGTTAGCTAACCTTAGTTTTAAAAATCATGCAAACCGATTGCCTTGAAATTACAGACTGGAATAGGAATTGCAAGTTGTGCAAACAAATGCTTACTCAGTGTATAGTGCACTTACACTACTGAGAATTCCTATTTAACCTAATTTAGTAATTACAAGTTAAGTTGGTCTGTGTTTATTAAACACTGTATTGAAGGTGTGCTAACCCTATAAAAATAATAGTTTTCCTTATAAGCTAACCCTACTTAAAATGTTCTAGTAAGTAGAAGTAGTAGTAGTTTTGTTGAGATACTTCGCTAAAATGTGTTGCTTAATTTTCAGGTGGAAAAGTAAGCAATAAAGTAAAGTACTTGAATTGCTGAAGTTTGTGCAACACTGTAAAGTTAGTTTGTTAACCTTATGTGACTCCTACACGATTAAGCTTACCTAGTCACCATTAAACCACAGGTCTAGATTACCCAGAATTCCCCACTAGGGTGTATTCAACTGAATGAATGGAGTAGGAGACTGTACAAAAATAAAGCACTTTTATTTTTTTGACGTAGTTTGTCATGGTATAAAAGCTGGATGAATAGATAGATGTACTCTAATCAATACTGTTGTAGTATTAGGCCGTATTCAGTATAGGGTACCCACTACAAAACAAATGCAAACCATTGAAATCAATCTTCAAGCAAATATTTCAACCCCCAAATAGGGCACACACACAGTAATCATGGCAAGGATGAAAAGGAACACAAAGAAAAGAATAAGCCTCACCACCAAAATATAAAGAAAACAAACACAACTTGGAGGTGGTTTCACACACAAAGTACGCACATACGTAAATAGGCCTAATGCCACAGCTCCAGTATGACCGCTGCTACTCTAGCTTAAGACACCAAGCAAACTACCCGTGTGGATAAGCTATTAATATGGCTGCACGCTACCAGTATGAATGGACTATCAATAGGTTTGGATCAAGTAAGCTACCAGTATGAATGGACTAGGTTTGGATCACAAAGTCAAAAAGTCAGCTTTATTGTCAATTTCTTCACATGTTCCAGACATACAAAGAGATCGAAATTACATTTCTCACTATCCCACGGTGAAGACAAGACATATTTTACCAATTTAGGTCCACAGACAAACATTACATTCAAGTAAACAAAAAGTAAGTAAATAAGTAAATAAGAGGGCACATATAATAATGAAAAAATAAGAGCAGCAAAATGTGGTTGAAATTGTGCATAGACAGTCAATAAAAATACTAGTGCAAATTCAGGCCAATAAAAGGCTTGGGTAGTTCTGTTTGACCTAAGTAAGAAGAAAGTGGCATAGTGGTGCAAGTTATGTAAGAGCAGCAGAAGTGTTGTGTTTCAGGACAACAACACCAGTTGTAAAGTGTACAAGTGTGCAAGTGTGCAAGTGGAGTAGTGCAGGCGGCCATTTTTGGGTCCAATGTCCAGGATGTTATGTAGCTGAGGGTGGAGGGGGGAGAGGAGGGAGAGAGTTCAGCATCCTTACGGCTTGGTGTATGAAGCTGTTGGTGAGTCTGGTAGTGCGGGAGCTATCAGTGTGTATCACCGACAGCTATCAGTGTGGGTGGGCTATCAATAGGACTGCAAGCTACCAGTGTGGATGGACTATCAATAGGTTTAGATCAAATAAGATACCAGTATGGATGTACTATCGATGAGCTAGGATACCTATACAAACGAGCTACCACTATATCGTCGGTTTAGGTAAGGCATCACAATACATGATGGGTTACACAATCAATGGCGGTGGGAAAAACAGTGGCTACAGGTCGTTCCTGAAAGTCACAAACAAAACCATCAGTTTCCTGCCCACTACATGGTTTACATGATATATAGGTTACAGTCAATACACAACAGTTATACATTCCCCTTATTAAAATGTACCACAGCTTTAATTAATTTACCTCTTTAAAATCCCCCGCAACTGCACGCATTTAGTCGGCTGACCTCTTGCTCGGAACCAACAAATCCAAGCGAACTACGGTTTAAAATACATACAAAATCATTCGTTGGTAAGACACTGTTTGTTACAAACAAGGCAATGAAAATGTTTTACTACCTGCAGATAATGTTGCACAAAAGCCCAGGGAAGCAAACGGGCAGGATGACTGCAGTGTACTGTGAGTAGAAATCAGACGGATACGAAATGCGTGAACGGCTTTAAAATAAACTTCACCTTACCCGCTCTGTTAAATCACCGCCGGCCAAAAATCCACACGCAAAACAGTGCTCTCACCACTGTGTTTGCCGCGCCATTCAATTTAAACAAAGGGCCTGCAACCCGGTAGCTATCTACCTGCTACAACAGGTCACGTGAATGACACGTCAGGTGAATGAATCAGGTGACCCCCTAGCCTTACCCCACTCCTACCCGTCACATATTTAACCTGTTAGTTAACCTTAATTTTAAAAAAACATGCAACCGATTGCCCTTGAAATTGCAGACTAACCTGGAAAAGGGTTTGCAAGTTGGGCAAAGAAATGTGTAGCTACTTGGTGTAAGTGCACTTCAACTTGGTCATTACAAGTAAAGAATACTGTATGTTTATTAAACACAACACGTGTATTGAAGTTGTGCTAACTAATGTTAGTTCAGTTAACTAATATGACATTTCCCGCAAAGCATTTCCAGAATGCCACAGCCCCGGCCTAGTAGCTAAAGGGATCACATATTAATCCTTACTGACATTTAATCTTAAAATACAATATTTAACAAAGTAACAGCGACACTAAAGGCTAAATATACTGTTGCTGTGCAATTTATGTGTAATTATGTTGATGCATTACACCGTCAAGTAGAGGACTATCCAAAACACTGTAATATTGTGCAGGGGCAGGCACAGGCCACCCTTGAGATTCGATTTGCCATCCCAGGTGCTACCCCAAATCCTAGTCCAGGGGTTCCCAAACTTTTCCACGACAAGGCCCCCCAAATACCACTAGGTTCTGGCCAAGGACCCCCTTGATGTGTTCGTAAACCCATCGACAATACTATGGCAAATGTAAAAATACATTAAGCTAATTCTAACAATTATTTTAGCCACAAGCACTTCGCGCAATGGAGCATACAGTGAGGCCCCCCTGGCACCCCCACTTTGAAAACCACTGTCCTAGTCTACGATTGGCCATTAACATGGTGTAGGGCAGTACCTTTCTTGATGCACTTGCAGCAGTGTGAATTGTCGGACGTCAGAAATGTAAGTGGCAAACACGCTTGCCTTTATTGGCCTGCGGCACAATTGAACTGCGGAACGAAATGTTTCCCTGATCAGGAAATACTCCTTAATACTTTGTGTAGGCTTAACAGAGGTAGCCTAAATATCGTGCCTATGACGATGACAGCTTTAAAAAAAAAAAAAAAAAACTATTTATTTCACTTGTCTTGCTGGATTGAAGGCAGAACATTTTCTCCATTATTATCGTAAAATATGTCTCCATGCAGGGCAGGCCTGGTTCTAACCTAGGCTAGGCTACTATATTTGGGTGGGCTGGTAGAAATTTTGGGTGGGCAACATAGCAAAGCATACCCTAACATAAACACAAAACAAACACAAAACAATCAGTACTACCTAGCTTGAGTTGCTGCAGCCAACAGTCAGGGATAGGCAGTATGTCTGATACATGTATGTAAAATACAAAATAGTATGTGGTCATTTTTATTTTATTTAGTTGGAAAAAAATGGCATCATATTTTGTATCAAAATACTTTACAGGTTTGTAGTTTAAAAATAGTGCCAAATTCTTTTGGTAAAACCAATAACCTACTTTTGGTGATGTGATTATAAAAGTGCAAAACAATGAATGCAGCACTGGTGCTGACTTGTAATTTGCCCAGAGTTGTTGTGATCAGAATATTGAGATTCAGGTAGATACTGTAAGTTTCTTGAGAACTTCAGTCATCCAATTCAAACACATGGAAGTCATCCAATTCAAACACATGGAACCGGTTATGTGGTTGCCCTGCAAGAAGTTGCACCATGTGCAACGTGCACAATGTTTGCTCACATCCACAATACACTCCTTCATACCAACCTCAAGTTTCTTGAGAACTTTAAAGTTCTCAAGAAACTGATGATTAATCATCTAATCAGAAGAGATGGAACCGGTTATGGTTGCCCTGCAACAAGTTACCCCACGTGAAAATGTAATGAATAATTTGCCCAGACTTGTTGTGATCATAATATTGAGATTCAGGAAGATGAAATTGCTCACATACACAATACACTCCTTCATACCAACCTCAAGTTTCTTGATAAAATAAACAAATAGACAAAAAAGCAGGTCAAATTATTGTAGCAGCTACAAAAACAGATGGCCATAGAATGGGGGAAATGTCTTGGATGAGTATATTTTGTATATCTTCATTTACAGTAATATAATAAAATTGATTATATTTTAATGTCCCCATGATGGAATTTGTTTTAGAACAGCATAGCCCAGTGACAGACAACTTAGATAATTAATTTTAATATGTTTGTATTACATGTTATTGAAATACAGACATTTTATGTGAGAGTAAGGTATTTGTGTTTTTTTGTCCTTCAATTTATGAGTGTGGTGTTTGCATCTGGTTTCCCTAATGTATTTGTGCTAATTTCACATCTTGAGCCTGTTTCTGTTTATCTGGATGTTTTGCCTCATGCCGCCCTTGAATTAATCAGTGCCTCACTAGTGCCACCCTTGTTAAAAATGACTAGAATCGCCACTGATATTGTGAGTAGAACAAATATGAAGAGTAGGGGTGTAAAGATTAACCGATACCTATCGGTATCCGTTTTAACGTGTAAGATACGGCTACATCGATACGTGAAGCCCCGTATCGGAAAAAAAAAAACTTTATGAACCGGTCGTTATATTGATTTACTTGTTATGAATCGTTCACAACCTTTTCTGCTCGCTCAGACTCTCATTTACGTTCCAAGCAGCGCGTTCATCCCACTTCCGGTTTTGAAACTATACGTGGCACGGAATTGTGGGTAATGCAGTTCGTTTTTTGTTACATTCATTGCCCAAAGTTGTCAAATGACCTCATTACCCATACATCTACTGCAATTTAAGCATGTGACAATTTGCACTCGGTCGGCTTTTGTTTTTCGAAATCCAGCGCGAAATTAAACACTTATAGCATTCCTATACAGCAACGATAGTCGGTAGAGTAGCCTTACCTTTGATGAAGGGATTTCCTTAATGTTAAATAATAATTTGGCCCTTGCTGCTAAAACGATGCACAAATTATTAGCCAATGATTTTGTTCATATTCACTCAGACTTGTGGCATTATAGGTTTCTGCATTAGGTCTACTGTTGGAACAAAATAAGCCCAGAGAGTTCATTGATTTGTAGGCCTATTTTATTCTTGTAGGGTAGTCTAGGCTATATGAGAAAAGGCCAAGAGTGTCTTAAACACTGTTTTATTTTATTTCGGTATTATCTTACCTCAACAAGGCTACAGCTCCATGAAAACAATCCGATATAACTCTATAAAATCTGTAAAGTCTATAAAAATGTATTTTTATGTTGTATTTGGCTGCTGTGTTTGACTGATGTAGACTATTCTTTTTTCATTTCAATACAGTATATGAAACAATATATGAAACAATCCTCAGTTTAGATAATCATATTCACACATTTTTTTGGCCTAAATGATAACCATGACCATGATAATTGATCATATAAAATTAATGTGCACCTTGAGCAAATGATAAAAAAAATCTTTCAGAATGCTTTCCATTCTTGAACTGCATTGAATTGCATCAAATCGTACTGAATCGTTTTTTATAAACATGTATCTTTTCTTGTATCGAATCGTGCCCATGTATCTAGATGTGAATCGTATCGTCTTTTACATGAGAGATTCACACCCCTAATGAAGAGATTTTCAAGCAGATGCAGATCTGTAGCCAGCAGCTACACCAAGACACATCCTGTCTCTGCTAAACTACTGATACTATGCTGATGCAGGCTTGGTTAGTACTTGAATGGGAGACCTTGGAAAATTAACCTGCTGCTGGATGTGGTTTTATTGGCTGACCAGTAAATAGAACTTCTCTCTCCGGTCAATAAATCAATCCTAATGCCTCCGTGAAGTTCTAGGGATACTGAACTGCAATCTTTTGAATTGTAACAAAAGTCCTGTTGAAGATAATGTATCCAAAAGGTAATTTATATGAAGCATTTTAATTCAGAAAAAAAGTTATTATTCTCAAAGCAAGACTGAATTTGTTCCTGGCTTTGTGTTTTTCTGCAACTTATAAAGTTGGAGTCATGTGGAGTCATATCAGACACCTGTATTTCATTCCCTCATTAATGTTTTTTATAAACGTGAAAACACAAGAAACTTACACTGTACACAAGAAACGTACATTGTTCTAATATGAAAATTAGAGATAAAAATGTTACACAAGGAACCTCATGGCTCTAAAATTGTGACCTGAAAAGCCCGTTAATTAAACATGGCAGGTTTGTTATCAGTTATTTGAATCTTGCCAACTGCAGGATACAGTAGTTCCCATTATGCTGGTTACATTAAGAAAATGGGATTGTTTTGGGGAAAGGTGACACATAGGCCTATCATACCAAGATAACGCCAGATGATAACATGAAATGGTCTGATGAAAAGATATATGCTAGATATAGCGTTCATGAGATTTAACCATTCAGTTTGCTTCTGACATATTTAAATATAGGGTGGGAGGCATTATCTCTTTGGATATAAATCTGGATAATTTTACATGTTTGATTCATTTATCTTGTAGCAGTTTTAAGCTATATGACATAAAAGTTAGTTGTAAGTCTTTCGTCATTACATTCCACAACCACATCTTGTTTATGACATTTAAGGTGAATACTCTTATATTGCAGATTAATGATGTGATCATTTCAAGAGTAGTAGTAGTAGTAGTAGTATCTTAGTAGTGGTTGTGAAACTATTTTATATAATATGCGAGGTGAAGGTAGAGGAGTAGAGGTTTGTGCAAAATTACTCTTTTTTTTATTATATGCAGCTTTGTCATTGCATGTGTGTGTATCTTTGTGTTTCAAAATAATTACTGGTCAAGACATGACTTTGCCTGTTCTCTCTCTTCTCTATGCTGTGCTTGCACTAAGCATGGCAACAGGTGGGTGGGACTTGCCGTAATAATTATTCATTTGGGAATGTGTTCTTGATTTAGTGGATGTTGCAAAAGGCAACCATGGTTATAAGGTTATAAGGCGACCATGACTGATGCTGATTGTTGTGTAAACAATCTGTACAAACATTTTTACTTAGTCAAATTCATCTTGAGATTCATACTCTTCAAAATGCATTGTGTTTCACTGCAATGGCGAGAATATGCTGTCATCTTGATCTGGTTCACTTGTCTGTTGTTCTCAGAGTCGAAGGTCGTGGAGAAGTGTGACGTTTGTGAGCCAGGGTGGACCTCCAGTGGAAGTCGCTGTTTCAAGTTTATCTACAACTTGCTAACTTGGACTCAGGCAGTGGTGGGCAATAGAACATCTTTCATTGAAAGAGCCACCTTCTTTGTTCATTTCTGAATTGGATGGATTGATTATGGCGTTTCTCTGAATTTCCTTTTAAATGCTGTGATCTGAATGACTGTTTACCTTCAGAGCTACTGTGTGAGTCAGGGAGGGCATCTCGCATCCATCCACAACAGTGACGAGGCACAATTAATCAGGCAACTATCTGGGGGAAATCAGGAGGCGTGGATCGGAGGCGGGGGATCCGCTACGGTAACTTACATCATTGTGATTTTCAAAATCTCAGAGTAAAAGGGTAAACCCAAATGGGTAAATGCCCATTTTCATTTCGGGGTGCTGATGAAAGATGTTTTCGTAGGCTTTTACATGGTACTGGACTGATGGAAGCACATTCGACTATTCCAACTGGCAAGTCTGGCAGCCTAATAACTATGAAGGAAATGAACACTGTATTGGCACCAACTACCTTGGTAATTCATTATCCTCATTATCCAAACATTATCCTCATTCCCTCTGTTCTATAAAGGTTTGCACTGATTCATACAAGTTATATGCTCTGCACTATTTCAATTCAATTTCAATTTATTGTGCTTATATAGTGCCAAAACATTACACATGTATCATGGCGCTTTACAGAATGTAGGCAATCAGAGAAAAAGAAAAGAGGGAGAAAAGAAAAGGAAGAAAGAAAGAAGGAAGGAAGGAAGGCCCATGGGTAACAGGGGGGCAGGAAAAACTCCCTAGAATTGGAGATACATATAGGAAGAAACCTCGAGCAGATCCACGACTCAGGGCCTGACCCATCTGCCTAGGGTCATCTGGGATAGTAAGGTCTATAAACAATGACAAATGCATATGACAGTCAGATGTGGAGAGAAGGACATGGTGTTTAAAGCACCTGAGGTGAAGGTTACAGAAGGTGGGATGATTACGTGTCCGGTATGATAAAGCATAATCATGATTTAGTGAGAGAAAGTGCAATAGTCCCAAGGCCGAATTGTCCAGGAAAGAAAAGTTGTGATGGGGCCAGTGGTGGGTCAGCAGACAGGCCAGAATCCGGGCAGAGTTGTCATAGGCAGGTGATGGGGCTGTACGGGCCAGGAATCCAGGTAGGGGGACAGTAATGCAGCAGTCAAGGATGGGACTTCAGGTGGGATGGGTAAGAGGAGGGCCAGGCACACGGATGGTTGATGACTGGTGATGATGTACCTCACAAGTGAGGTACAGTAAGGGAGAAGAAAGAGAAATGTAGAATGGGTTAGTATTACTTGAAATCAATGTGGTTAATGTCAAGAAGTGATCAGTAGTGCTATATATTGTTACAGTAAATCATAGTGAGAATAGGCAAGAGAGGGAGAGTTGAGAGAAAGAGGGTAGGAGAGAGAGGAGAGGGAAGGGGGTTGTACGGCATGGCACATGAGAAGTCCATGACAGCACTATGCTATAGCAGCATAACTAAGGCATGGTGAGGGGTAGTCAACACCAGCGCAGGTATGGTCAGTGACCACCATCTCACGCGCGACTGGGGTGCCAGTCACACTAGGACTCAGCAGGGTGGTCCATTCCAAAATCCCCGAGATGGGTGAAGTTCCACACCGCACCATACCTAACTATGGGAGGCAGTAAAGAGGTATGTTTTAAGTCTAGACTTAAAAATAGGGAGGGTGTCTGCTAATTGAATTGAGGAGGGTAGATTATTCCAGAGGAGGGGTGCGCGATAGCTAAAAGCTAAGCCACCTACTGTCGTTTTTGAGATTCTTGGAATTACAAGAAGGCCAGTATTCTGTGATCGTAACGGTCTGGGTGGGTTATATGAGACTAGGAGATCTTTAATATATTCTGGTGCCTGGCCATTAATGGCTTTTAATGCGTTAAGTAATACTTTGAAGTCAAAGCGACTTTTAACAGGCAGCCAATGTAGAGATGCCAGGATAGGGGAAATATGTTCATATTTTTTAGTTCTAGTGAGTGTGCGAGCAGCTGCATTTTGTATAAGCTGTAAGCTGCAGCCAGCATACAAAGCGTTGCAATAATCAATCCTTGAGGTTACAAAAGCATGGATTAATTTTTCAGCGTCTGGTAAGGATAAGGACTTCCTTATCTTTGAAATGTTCCTTAAGTGATAGAATGAAGTTTTGGTAATCTGTTTTATGTGATTACTTAGTGATAGGTCTTGGTCAATTGTAACTCCTACATTTTTTTTAACACTTGTGGATAAGGATTTCAAAAACAGCCTGTGATGAGGATAGGATGTCCCTCATCTTTTTAGGATACAACCATGACTTCTGTTTTATCGGAGTTCAAAAAGCAGGAAATTATTTGTCATCCATGTCTTTATATCTCTTATACATGTGTCAAGTTCGGCTATTAACGGGTTAATTGTAGGTTTTACAGAGAGAGGTATAGTTGTGTATCGTCTGCATAAGAATGAAATTTAATGCCATGTTTCCTAATTTCAGAGCCTAGGGAAGCATATAGAGAGAAAATAACAGGGCCCTAGTACTGAGCCTTGAGGCACCCCATATTTTACTATAGTCCGGTTTATTGTGGACTTTGACAAATTGTCTGTTTTTAGTGCTGAGTCTTTTAATGCCTATCAAAAAGCCTGTGAAGTAGTATTGGTGTCGAAGGCAGCACTGAGGTCCAGGGAGGACTAAAATTGATATATGTCCATTATCGGCAGCAATGAGGAGGTCATTAAAACTTTAACTAAGGCTAATTCAGTACTGTGGTGAACTCTGAAACCAGACTGATATAATTCTTCGATTTTATTCATATGTAAAAGGCACTAATTTGTTTGGACACTATTTTTTCTAGTATTTTCGACAGAAAAAGGAGATTAGATATAGGCCTATTTGGCCAGGCCGTTAGGGTCAAAGGGTTTTTTTTTTGAGGGATGGCTTAATAACAGATAACTTAAACGACTGTGGTACATGCCCTGACAGCAGTGAGTTATTTATGATCTGGAGCAAAGCATTGTCCAAGAAAGGGAGAGCAGATTTCAGAATATGAGTAGGGATAGGATCTAGTAGACTAGTTGTAGATTTTGATGAGGAAATTGTGGAAGTGAGGTCTAATATGTCGAACTGTAAAATGAATTCAAAGTTGTTCGCCCTCATCTGTGATTCTATCAGCAATGGATGCTGAATATCTGGTGAGACTGATTGGTTATTAATCTTATCTCTAATTGTTTAAATTTTGTCATTGAAAATTCATGAAATCGTTACTGTTTTGGGCATATAGGGATAGATTCGGTTACTTCAGGGTGTGGCTCTTGATCAGGGAAATTGTGGTAAAGAGGAATTTTGTATTATTTTTTGTTTTCTTGATCAGCAAGGAAATAGGTTGACAAAAAAAGTTGAGCTTTTTTTTTGTAGGTGATAAGGCTATCTTTCCATGCTTGGCGGAAGACTTCCAATTTAGTTGTACACCATTTTCTGAATCAAGGGTTGAGCGTAATGAGTTCATTACATTATCAGTTAACAAGTCGACCTCGGTTGGATTAAGGAAAGGGCCTTCTGATACCACATGGGTCCGGAAGGGGGCAAACGCGTGCAATTTTTTTTTCTAGAAAGTCTGCATTAAGTTTTTCAGATATGACGGCTGTAGTATTCAGCTAAATTGGGTACTGCATATTGTAATGTCATTGTAAAAGTAATTAGATGGTGGTCAGTTAAGGAATTAGGGTGTTGTGGCAGAACTGTTAACTGCTCTATGCTTATGCCGTATGACAAGACTAGATCAATAGTATGGTTATCTCGGTGTGTGGGTGAATTAGCATTTTGACAGAACCCAACATGTTCAATTAGGGATTGAAATGCAATTGTGAGACAATCATTCACATTATCCATATGAATATTGAAATCACCCAATATAAGTATTTTTTCAGTTTGGATGGTGGAAAGGAAATCAGAAAATTCTTCTAAGAATTCTGTGTAGGGGCCAGGGGGTCTGTACAATGTGACCACAGTTACAGGCTGATTATTTTTCCAATCTGGGGGTAAAAAATGTAGGACTAGAACTTCAAAAGATTTAAACTTGTGTGTAAGCTTGGGAGATGTGAGAAGACTAGATTGATAAATTGTAGCTACTCCCCCTCCCCTGCAAGTGTGGCGTGGTACATGATAATTAAGATGAGAGGGAGGTGTAGACTCATTTAATGGAAGGTATTCGTCTGGTTTAAGCCAGGTTTCAGTAAGGCACATAACATCTATATGATTGTCTGTAATAATTTCATTAACCAAGGCAGTTTTATTCGACAGTGATCGAATATTGAGTAAAGCAAATGCAGGTTGCGTTAGTGGAGGAATTTGCTTAGCCGAAGAAGTTTTTATCGTAATAAGATTGCTACGAATAATTCCCCTCGTGGGTCGAATAAGAGTTGACAGTCTTGGTACAGACACCCCTCTATTTGGCTATGTATGCCCTGTATCCTGTATATCTAGGTGGCTGTTAGGACGGCAGAGATCTGTGTAAGACAATATCTCTGCTGCCTGGACCTCTGGTTCGTCAGGACTAGCCTCGGTTAAGTGACGGTCTATGTTCCTTGAAAGGAGATAAGCACCCCTCGGATTGGGATGGATACCGTCTCTTTTCAATAGTCCAGGTTTCCCCCAGAATGAGCTAAAGTTATCTATGAAGCCCACATTGTTATTGGCACACCACTTTGACAGCCATCGGTTGAGGTCACTACACAACATTCTGTATACTGTACTTTTCTGCCTTTTTGGCACTTCTGGTTAGATGCAAACTGTATTTGGTTGTATTTGTACTTGTGCTCTGCACAATGACAATAAAGTTGAATCTAATCTAACCATCCCAATTTTCATAGAACATAATATACATTTATATTAAGCCTAGGCTAGTAAGCATATGGTCTCCAATCAGTAGTTAAAACTAGGACTACAGGCTCTAAACTAAATACAGGAATATTTAGTGATTGAGCCTATCCAAGATTCCAACACCATTGTTAATTGATCATTATCCAGGCCCGAACCTACTGTACGACTACACAATCCGAAATGCAGAGGTCTATCCTTTCACGCCACCTTGTCACGCTATAACAAATGAAAATATTGGCCAGTATTTAGCCTATATGTAGGCTATTTGGTGTTTCATTAAATGTGTAACTTATTTGTTCACATTTGCTCGGTTGGCGATTTATGCTTCACTGATTAGGCTAATTAGTAGGCTATGTTCACTGTGACGTTATTATTAAAATTATTATTATTATGCCTATTATTATTATTAATAGCCTAATATATATATATATATATATATTTTAAAAGCATACATAGCCTAGGGCCTATTGAAATTACTGCCTATTGTTGTAATAAGTATTATCATTATTATTATTATTATTATTGTTAATGATATTATAACTGCTGGGCCCAGGAAACGTCATGCAATGTCAAATTTCATTACTTTTACGTGACTTCATGCGTTCGGCTCTAACCGACATAGTCCGACATTCTCCGAACACATCTGCAACCATTGTAGTCTGAACTATGATGGTTGAAACCAACATGGTTCAAACTAACAAAGTACTATGTAAGTATGACGGTTTTGGGAAACAGTCATAACTTACATGTTGGTTAGTTGAACGATGCATCGTACCACGTTAGTAAAAAGCTAACCTCCGTAGTTGTACGGGAAACGCACCCCAGGGTCGAACTGGGAACAAAATTTGGCCCTGGCAATTTTCTCCTGGACCGGCCCACCACTGAACTATACTAAAAAATATAGGCTACTGAACATGGACATCGTCATAGTTGACAGAAATTACGTTTTGTGCCAACATGTTGTAGAAACACAACCACAGCCTTAATTTGGTGCAAATCTCCTTTACTTTGGTTATAGTCCGCGATTCACATTAACTGTAGGCTATCACCACAAGTGTATATCCTACTAAACGTTTTTGCCCAAGTTTGTGTGCCGTCATCACATTTTGCAAAAGGCTACCTTCGTTACTAACCTACCAGTTGATGACCTACTTTTTACCTGCATCGACTCGCGAATCACAATTGATTGTGCATTTAATGTTACACTCGGTGGAGAGACTTCCACTTTCCAAGTTTCACTTTCACTGTCGTTGTGAACTAAAAGGCTAGGCCTACTATATGGGAAATACTTTGAAGTTCCTTTTGAGTAGGATCAGCTCCAAAAATGAATGGATTTTCTTTAACCTGTGCTGCACTTTTCCACCAAGTTGTGCGAAAATTGTAGACTACTGTTTTTTTTATGTTGACAGAACCGCACTACAGTAGCCTACATGGTGCAGCTTTGCCACCCAAAAAATATGAAGCTTTTTCATTGCAGTTTAGGCAAAATAATTAGCCATACAAACTGGCAACTGGTGACCAGGCTTTCAAATGCGTATTTTACTGTGTAAAATAGCATTAGCTGTTAGGATATTACCCATGATATTGTCACAGCTAAGCTAGCTTCTGTAATCTTTCAACCATGTCATGTTGAATAAGGGTGTGCCCGACGGACAGTCACATGTGATCTCATCCCAGAAAGATTTCCTTTGATTTGTTAGTTTTTTAACATTTTATTTTATCTAATGACATAGCAAACA